>NC_053398.1:119507256-119807756 GCF_905171765.1 Bufo bufo | reverse complement strand
GAGGCCACACACACTACTGAGCCTCATTTTGACTTGTTTTAAGGACATTACATCAAAGTTGGATCAGCCTGTAGTGTGTTTTTCCACTTTAATTTTGAGTGTGACTCCAAATCCAGACCTCCATGGGTTGAAAAATTTGATTTCCATTTTTTTATTTTTGTGTGATTTTGTTGTCAGCACATTCAACTATGTAAAGAACAAAGTATTTCAGAAGAATATTTAATTAATTCATATCTAGGATGTGTTATTTTAGTGTTCCCTTTATTTTTTTGAGCAGTGTACATGGCAATCTCTTTCTAACAAAACTAGAACCAGTCCTGTACCTCACATGGATCCAGAGATCTCCCCATTCATTGCTCTGCTGAATTTATATCAAGCTGGAAGCTCAAGGGGAGTAGCTAAGGGGGCGTGTCTCAGCTCATCCTATCACAGCTCAGGAGGCAGTAGAAGGATGAAACTGAGCATGTGCGGCCTTCTCAGTGAGCAGGTCAGAGAAATAAGAAAAAACAAACAGCAGGTGGCGCTATACAGATACATTTTGTTGAATAACTCAGTGGCTATGCAAAATTTTTTATTTTCATGCAATTACAAAAGTTTTCAGATCCAGGTGCTGGTTTGAAAACTGTAGAATATTTTTCATGGGACAACCCCTCTAACTTTGGAACCTGAATGGGTTTCTTTATGTTTTTGTTGCCATTGCTCGTACTCTTTATGCCGTGTTCCTGCCTGAGGTTGCACATTATAGATGGTTTTGACTGTCACTTTCGCTTCCTAATCTGATTTTACTGTACATACACTGTAGTAAGGAAGCCCACCCTAAAAGTTTCAGTGGGATTGGGTTGGTTAACCACATCAACCTCACTAGAAAGTGTCTGGGGGCTTGGTAAAAGAGATGGGTAAATGTGTCTTTTGTATACTCAGAACTTGAAGGAAGCGTTGATGGGGGTTGATGGTTTTTCGGCATGTGGCATGCCCTACTTGGGATATTCCGTGGGCTTAGTATTTGAAGAACATCTTGAGTACTTGTCATTTACCCATAATTTTTTTAATGTGAGGTGTCTTGCAAGACCTTTGGTGAGTAGAAAAATGCTTTAGAATTAGGCATCCTATACTGATGGTCTGGAAATGTGAAAAGTAGCGTCTTGCAGACAGACGCTCATATTTACTAATCTTAAAGGTGGCATAAGCTTAGACAGGCTGTGTAGACCTGCAGCAGATTTATCACAAGAGCTCAGGATGGATGATAAATATGGTGCAGAGATAGACATTTTTCTCTGACTCTTACCAGCCATTGGTTGACTTTGAGACAGATTTTTACGCCAGAATTGTGACGCACTTTTGGCATATCTTAGGCTCTGCCCACTTTCCCATGAAGCACTGCTGCTTTTCAGCTAATTCCCACCCCTTTGTCGAGCATGTCAGAAAAAAGTGTAGAAACCCTAGATGCGCCAATTTGTAGACGGATTTTTGGCTCAGACACATTAGTAAATCTGGGCCAGAGTGTCTAATACACAATGAAGCTTTTCACATATACATGTAATTTGAAGAGTAGTGGTCAGGCCAAAGTACAATAATACATATGGCTATCCATAAAGTACATAATCCAGAAAGTACAATAATAGAATGGCTATCCATAAAGTACATAATCCAAAAAGTACAATGATACAATGGCTATCCATAAAAAGTGAACTCTTCATCACCTCTTTGAGGAGGCAACTCCTAATCTTGGCTAAATTTGACAAATGTTTAATTCCCTTTGCATATTGGCTGTTTATCCGGCTAGAGGATGATTTTTTAACTTGTAATTTTAGGTGGCTGGATCAGTGTTTTTTTTCTATACTTCGTTTTGTTTCCATTTAGGTGATTTTTCTGGTCCTCTTGTGCTAGCAGTAGATGCCATTTGCCTTTTGAGCTCAAAGAAAATGTCTGCAACGATAAACATTTTAGGCATCATGAAAATAATTGTATCATGGCTCCATCCAAGCTCAGAGATGTGTGGAACCCATGAAGTAAAGAATCTGGCATGCTCAGATATCTTATTATGGACTTATGGCACCGTATTACTATTACGAAAGAATATGTGGTACCATATTTCATTGCATAAGAAGACTACATATAGGACTATAACATCTGCTATGCCTAATTTACAGTTAAAGCTATCAATGGAGTGACATGTATTCCCCCATAGAGGCTACACATTACCGCTTCCGTGGGGAAGACCTCTAGGTTTCCTAAAGGCTACAAAGACCTTTAGGGGCAAACTGACAGGTTCAGTGTGAAGCTGAAAGCAAAGTAGCCTGCAGATAGACTGAAACCCTGTGGAACAAAAATAGTTGTTTAAAATTTTTATAACGACCAGTTGAAAGAAAAAACGCTTTTTTGAACCCATAATAAGTAAAATGCAGCCATGAAAAAATGCCCTCAAAGTTTTACTTTACTCTACTTTTTCTACTACAGTATTTCCAATTCTTCAATTGACCCATCAATTCCTGTCAACTACTCCATTGATGGCGATATCTCAATGCAGCTGTGTGTGGAAACGTCATCTTTCTATGTGACGGATTCTTCATTGTTACTTAGTCCATAGTCCACAATGTAATATGCATCAAACTTATTTCCAAAAATACCATATATGAAGTGCATAGGCTGCTCTGTCTGGGGATTTAACAGAATACATCCTTCTTTCGTTTTCATTGAAGCTAAAAATAATCTCGTTTTGGTTGTACGAAAGCAGTAGGAAACTTGCTAAAATAAAATTATTCAGCCGATTTGACATTTCGTTGAATGGGATGGGGACAATGTGCCGCTTATTTTGGACTATATTCAGAAATCACGTGATATTATCTCATATGAGATCAAGTTGTGTGTTTTTTTTGTTGTACAGTATTTAATCATCAAAGCCCCTAAGATCAATGAGTGGTGAAGAGATAGTACTTCACGTGAGATAATATCGCTCTTCTGATGAACAGGACCCGAGGTGTGATATACACTTATGTGTTTTTTTTTTTACAGTGGAACATACATGACTCAGATTATCAAGAGAAATGGTGATGACACCCCCAACAAAAGGAGGTTTGAAGATCTTCTCAAAACCTCAAGGCTCTGAAATGTGTTCTTTATGAGATGACTAGAAGTGGTTAATTTCATCTCAGAACCTTGTGAATGCACTTAATCCTTCCATCACTGATACTTTGTCAATTTAATCGAACCTCTGATTTGTACACTAGTAATTATCACCGGCAGCCATTTTTCTGCATGCATTTGCCCACCATGTCAGGGTTACAGGTGTCAGGAAATGAAGGCAGCCACCCATGAAAGGGTTAGCCAGTTTTCTGCACAGATGAACTATGGCAGGCAGGAGCAGTGGTGACTGCTGGGCCCTACAGTGGGTGGGAACATAGTTATTTGTGTCTCAGACGTCAGGACTGTTTTTCCTGAACATGGCCTCCCGCAGTTGCTTTCTCTACCACAGGGTGACCTGCTGGTGGAAGAGAAAGATGGATGCAGGGGCACCATGATGAACTTGCTGCGAGCTGGTACCCTAGGTGGTGTGGTAATGTGTACTGTAAAGTGCACGTTAGAGGTATGGTGGGGGTGTGCATCTCACCCAGTTTTTCAGTTTAGCTTGCTGAGAACTGAAATCCAGAAATTATATGGCTTCAGCAAGGCAAAGTTTCTGGAGCTGTTTTTTATTTAAAGTTGCATGGACTGGATTTCTTTGGACTGGGAGACAGGTTGGTAGTGGGAGTCTTCCAGTCAACACCCCTAATCCATTACAGGTTTCCTGGCCCCAGGTGAGGACAGCTGGGTTAATCAAGCTTGGATAAACCAACCCTCAGTGTATGAGTCGGGGGAGAGGAAGTGACCCTAGACAGGGGGAAACCTGTGAGGCTCTGCGTGGTCTCAGCCAGAAGGGCTGAGGGGCCACGATGCCGTGTGAAGCCGGATCTCTCCCCTGTGTGGGACTGTGCCTGGTGAGCTGACCTGCCAAGTGTTGGAACCTGATACCGTGTGTGTGAACTGCGCTCTGTAGGTGAGGTAAAGACAACGTATGTATTAGGTAGTGCCTAGACGGGCAGGTGTTTATTTTGTGATGTTTATGTTTGTGCTGGTCCTGAAGTGCCAAAATAAAGCACCATTTGGACTTGAACCCTGTTGTCAGAGGAGAAGTCTTTCATGGCAACCCCCTGTGAGAGAGCGATCCCTTATAGTGGTTTGCTACCTCACCCACCTTTAAATCTTCAAAGTAGCCAATATACATCCACCTTGTCAATTATCTTGATTGGCTCCCCTTCAAGCCACAGATAAAAACAGATATGGCCAAGAAATGTTCTACCTCTGTACCCTCAAGTAATTTTTGCTCTGGATTTTTATGATCTTGTAGGTTCACTAGCAAAACAATCTCCAGAGCATGTATTTCTCTGACACACACATTTTGAAGGTTGATATATTCTACAGTAAGATAGGGTTAATGCTCTTTCTTGTAGTCCAAGTCCTTAAGTGAGCCTGGTGGAGCAATGCATTATTGGCCCTCTTGACAGTGGGATAGATAAATGAACCTTAGTGTGTGTTTGGAGAGCAACAACTTACCCTGCTGAAATACAGATGTGACTGGGAATGACCCCCTCATATCAAGACATTTACTAGTCTTTGCTTACTGGCCAAGAATCAAGTATGCAAAGAATGTTAAATGCCGGTTTTCTGAGCCGAAATGATACGCGGAAGAAATACAGATGTGATTTTTTTTTTTTCCATTCTGGCCAAAGTGAACATAGAAAAATATTATTCTGTTTGAAAATGAGGACATGATTCACTGAGGACACCATCCTTCTAGCGTAGAAGAATGTTTTCATCCAAGAATAAGTAGGAATTCTGGAATTGTGAGTTAAAGAGTACCAGAGTTCTGTCATATGGACTTGCGGCTCTGCAGTTATGGATATCAATGGAGGTCTGAATTCATGGGTTTCACGGTTTTGATCTTCTAAAATGTCAGATGTTTATTTTTTGGTGTTTTTCCTGTGCATTGTCTTGGACACTACAGTGTAGCGTAAAGCTGTAGTCTCCAAGCAGCAATTACAAAACTAGTTTGGCAGCAGTCGGAGAGCCACAGATTGTGGCCTTGCTTAGGCACTCATGTGGTCCTCTCCATCAAGTTTCATAATGGACTTCTGACAAGCAAGACCATTCCACTGAAGTCAGGAGGGGTTTGCAAGGTGTTTTTTGGTTACTATTTCCATCAAAGTTGCGTTTACCTAGGTATTAAGATGGTCCGATGGTCATTGAGATGGTTCTGCATGTTGATTGACCTTTCAAATCTAAAGTTGCACATTGTGATCTTGTTCTCTGTGACTATGAAAACTGTCATTCTAGGTCATGTTTTCCAACCAGGAACCATAGTACATTTCGAGCAGGGGTGGCATACAGCTCAAGCCACTTTTTCACCAAGCTCTTTGAAGTAGGAAGCTCCTTGAGAGTGGAAAAAATGTTTAATTGTTTCCATATGATAGTAAGGTTGGGACATTTTATGGTCAAGATCCTTCATCTAGGTCCTAGAGTATATGAGAATGTTTCTCCAGATGAGTAGTGAGATGTCTTTTAGACAATAATTTTGACTTGCGTTCGCTATAGATGCTTCCTAACTGTTGGCAACCTAGGGCATGATCAGTCTTTAGGACTACAGTCATGGTATTGCATACGTACAACTTTTTCTAGGATACTAGCATTGTACTTACTCTTTGTGGGGTTGTGTGAGGTTAAGGACCACATAGACTGTCCAAATCTTCCACCTAGAAAATGTTTCAACCACTTAAAGTATGAGAGTGTCTAATGTTTTGCGTATTGGTGGGTTTAACCACTTCCCTGCCTTCGTAGTGTTGGCACAGAATCTCTGCTGGTGACATACTAAACTGGCAAACAGCTCAGAAATGTTATTGCTTCTGCTGGCAGTTTAATCTTACACCTCCTGTCTAAGTGTCTACAGCTTCAGGGGGTAATTCAGCACCTTGGCATCATCCACTGGCAATTAAAATAATTAGGAAAATGCAATGATAGGAGTGTGGGCGTATCTGTGTAGGAAATATTCATCCCAACCCCAAAAGAATAAGCAGTGCTTGGAACTTGTTCGGGATGCTGTTGAATTTATGAAGTCAATACAGGCTTGGCAAGCTATACATCTTATAATGCTTCTGAGTTTCAATATGTTCTTCGCTGCTCACTTCAAAAGCTAAATTCAGAATTCAATGATTTCTTGTTACCAGAGAGAAGTGCATTGTGGGAGCTAAAATGAGAGGACTCGTGCACATGGGAATATTACATGTATAGTCCATACTGCATCTCTTTGTGACCTACAGAGGGTTTTTTTCTGATTGATTCTGTAAGTATCCTAAGTAGAACCCCGTCAGACAACATGTTACTGGTAAAGCATCTGATACTATTGTGCCATATGGTGCCGCCTGGAGAGTCAGCACCCTAGTACAGGGCTGAAGAACCTGTCTACTTCCACTGTAGTCTGTTTCCATTGGTAACTAGATAAAATAGTGAAAGTGGCAGGGGCCTGGAGTGCGTCCAGGCAATAAAGTGCAGTTTTAGGCTACATGCACATGCCCGTTCCGTTTTTTTTGCAGTCCGCAAATTGCGGATCCGCAAAATACGGAAGCCGCCTGTGTGCCTTCCGCAATTTGCGGAACCGAACAGACGGCCCATTGTAGAAATGCCTATTCTTGGCCGCAAAACGGACAAGAATAGGACATGTTATATTTTTTTTGCGGGGCCACGGAACGGAGCAACGGATGCGGACAGCACACAGAGTGCTGTCCGCATCTTTTGCGGCCCCATTCAAGTTAATGGGTCCACACCCGAGCCGCAAAAACTGCGGCTCGGACCAGAACAACGGTCGTGTGCATGAGGCCTTAAGGCTATGATAAACTGCTGCACTTCTGAATCGTTATTGCAAAAAACACGATGGGAGAGAATTATCAAATGGCTGTAAAGTAGAACTGGCTTAGTTTCCCATAGCCACCAATCAGATTCTACCTTTCATTTTTCACATCTCCTTTGGAAAATGGAAGGTGGAATCTGATTGGTTGCTGTGGGCAACTAAGCCAGTTCTACTTTACACCAGTTTGATAAATATCCCTCTATTTGTTGCTGTTTAACCAGTTGTACACCAGAATTAATACTGGTTGGTGTATATAAATGGTTGGCACCCTGTGATCACATCACAGGAAAGTCATACATAAGCAGGGAGTGCAGGGTCCATTCAAGAAAGCTCATCCTGACTGCCCGTTCTTAGAACACATGGCATATTGAGGAATATCCTCTATATGGGGTTGTCCAGGACTAAAGAAAAATGTCAGCTGTCCTTCAAAAACCAGCCCTACACTTGTCCACAGGTTGTGTGTGATTTTACAGCTCAGCCCCATATACTTCTGGGATGCTGGGCTTCGATACCAGACACAATGCATGGACAGGTGTGGGGTTGTCATGTTTTCTTATCCTGGACAACCCCATTAACTGTCAGACTAGTGTACTAATATATACCAAAACATTATAGTAATAGCAGTCCATGAATCCCATCTAGTCATTAACTGAGACATTAGCGTGCCCTTTAGGGCATAAAAGCAAAAAGTATGCTTCTTAGGATACCAATGTATCCCACTGATCTGCAGTTTGGGTGCCGATGGCGTAGTTAGTGTCCACTGGACGCTCAGCCAATCACAGCCCGCATGACCCGCCTCAGCCACTGCCATTTCCTGTGTGTCAAGCCTGATCTAGGAAGTGAAGACCAGTGGGGATCCAGAAAGCATCATTACAGCAGCAGTCGGGGATTGGTGAACAAACAAAGTGCTTCTTTAACCTTATTTAACCCATTCTGACCATTTCCCCTCCCCCTTCCCCCTTCCCCCTCCCCTTTCCCCCTCCCCCTTCCCTTCCCCCTTCCCTTTCCCCTCGCCCCTCCCCTTGCCCCTCCCCTTCCCCCTCCCCTCCCCCTTGCCCCTCCCCTTCCCCTTGCCCCTCCCCTTTCACCTTCCCCCTTCCCCTTTCCCTTCCCCCTTCCCCTTTCCCTTCCCCCAGACAACACCTTTAAACATGGACATTACTAGAGGGTTAAAATGTCTCACGGCAAAAAAATATTTTACTCCCTTGAGACGGTGGGTGTGGCGGGTAAATATTCTTTATTTTTACTGTTTGGATCACTATGTTAATATCTCTCACGGGGGACATATTAGGGTCACACATCAGTGTAGTTTATGAGGATTTTTCTGTGTATCCGCACCAAAATCTGTATGTGCTACTTGCGGATATTGCTGTGGATTTTAACATGAATTTGCCCCAGATCTCGCCTTTAGTGTTGGAAAGGGTGAAATCTGCACTTAAAGTTCCCAAGGCAGGTCAATTTCTGCAAGAAAAATTTCCACCTTATGTACATGAGATCTTGAAAATCTCACCTACTTAGCTGGTACTGTATTACGCTGCAGATAGTCCTCAGGGAAATCCGCGTGTAATGCACACTGTGCTCTTATAGCTTGTGAGTGGGCATCATGAACTACATCTTTATACAACTAAGAAGAGGCTTAGCTCATACGATTCCAACTATGCCATCCTTACAGCCATCCATGGCTCTATTGCAGATAAAATCAGCTTTTTGAAGTACAGGGTGGCCCACAAAAAAAGTAGCCCACCTCCAGCCATAGTATGACAAGATGAACGAGCAAGTGGATTTTTTTAAAAAAAAATTTAATTACCCACAAGTCACAAAAGATGCTGAAAGTGGTCCCTGTTCAGGTCTCCTCATCTGTAGGCAGGTCGGATAATGTTGGCTTGTGATGCTGCGGATGGTGTTTGTGATGTTCTCCTTGAGTTCATACCGATGATGTGAATTGTTAGCGGACACTTTCTGTTTTATATTTCCCCACAGATAAAAATCTCATGTGGACAAGTCTGGGGAACGTGGTGGCCATAACCCCTTAAAATTCAAACAGTCTCTGATCTTTGTGGTTACTTATCGGCGCTGCAGATCCACCAAGCGACGTGGGTAAAGTTCGCTTCACAGTCAAAGTTCCAATATATGTTGATCGCGCTGCCTATGAGTGTAGAATTCCAATCCCAGATTCTTATCCCAAATGCGCAGTTGTTTCACCTTGTAGCCAAACAATCGGTTTCCAGAGGCTGGTGCACTCACGTACACCTGCACCCTAGAGAGAAGTTATAACACAATAGTGAAGTTCCACCAGGTAATTCCGCATAAAGCAGTTTTTTTCTACTTACAAAAAGGACATAAAATTTCAGCCTTTAAAATCAATATATTCTCATCACAGAAAGTCCACCCGACCCGGGTTTCGCCAGTCCAGCTTCGTCAGGGGCTAGTTCATGAACCAGTGGGTTATGTGAGGTGCAACATGTTGCCCCATCTTGTTGGAAACATTTTTTTTGGTGTTAGTTGGTTGTAAAGATGTCCAGGTAAATTGCTTTATCCACAGTTGATATGAAAACAATTGGGCCCACTATTTGTGTTCTAGACACTGTGCACCAAACGCCAATTTCCTGGTTGTGAAGTGGTGTTTCATGAGTCAGATGGGGATTTTCAATGGACCACTACCTCGTATTCTGGGAATTTACGTGACCTTACGCGTCCATCATGAAGTCCAGCAACGGGTCCAAATGTCTGTCAGCAATCATAGTCAGCAGCGAAGTCCAGGATTTCCGCATTTAGCTTTGTCGGACTCACTCAGTTCCTACACGTTATTCGGTACGGTTTCAGGTTCAGCGATTTCAGCACTCGCTGACATGTCGTTCATGATACACCGACTTGCTGAGACAGTCTTCGAGTTGATTTTTGAGTGCTACTTGCAATCTGTCAAATCAGCCATCCTGATCGATGGAGGCTTTGGTTTCTTCATGTTTGGAACAGAACCAGTTTGATGCCATTTCTGAACCAGACTCTGAATACAATGGTTTTTTGGTGGTTTTGTTCATGGATACTTGTCGGCAAAGGTTACTTTTCCTTAATCGATCTGCTTCGTACATTGCCTTCCACAATCACTATTCTCTGTTTCAGGGAGAACACCATCTTTCTGACACAATAGGCCACTTTTATCAAACTGAATAGTAAATCAGTCTAAGTGGCCCATCGCAACCAATCAGAGCTCAGCTTTCAGTTCTTACAGGGCTCCAAAAAAATGAAAACTGATAGGTTGCTATTAGGGGTGCACCGAAATTCCGGCAGCCAAAAATATCGGCCGAAAATGTACCTAATCCATTTCGGCCGATATTGTTACATATCGGCCGAAAATATGGGGTGTGGGATTTGTCACCCACCAAGTAGCTCACCATCTGCGGGCGGGCGGTTTACTTTAAGTCACTGCATCTTTATTTTACCTTACAATCGTGACGCTCCAGTAACAACTCTGCAGGCAGAGCGGAGGGCGGCGTAACGTCACTTACTCACGTGACGCACCTGCTCCGCCTCCTTCATTCATAAAGTGGGCGGAGCAGGTGCGTCACGTGAGTAAGTGACGTTACGCCGCCCTCCGCTCTGCCTGCAGAGTTGTTACTGGAGCGTCACGATTGTAAGGTAAAATAAAGATGCAGTGAGTGATTAGTCTGCTGTGAGCAGCAGGGCCGGGGCTGTTATGGGTAGGGGGATCGGTCTATGGCACTGCTATGGGGAGGGGGGATCTGTGCACTGTTATGCCCATAACAGTGCACATATCCCCCCCTCCATAACAGCGCCACCCACAGATCCCCCTCTCCATAACAGCGCCACCCACAGATCCCCCTCTCCATAACAGCGCCACCCACAGATCCCCCTCTCCATAACAGAGCCACCCACAGATCCCCCCCTCCATAACAGAGCCACCCACAGATCCCCCCCTCCATAACAGCGCCACCCACAGATCCCCCTCTCCATAACAGAGCCACCCACAGATCCCCCTCTCCATAACAGCGCCACCCACAGATCCCCCTCTCCATAACAGAGCCACCCACAGATCCCCCCCTCCATAACAGAGCCACCCACAGATCCCCCTCTCCATAACAGCGCCACCCACAGATCCCCCTCTCTATAACAGCGCCACCCACAGATCCCCCTCTCCATAACAGCGCCACCCACAGATCCCCCTCTCCATAACAGCGCCACCCACAGATCCCCCTCTCCATATATAATATGATTTATTAAATTCATGAAAAAGAATTATTAATAAAATCATTAAAAAAAAAGTATTTTAAAAGTATTTGGGCAAAAAGGCAGTTTCGGTTTTCGGTCAAGGGCATCCTGAATTTTTGGTTTCGGACCAGAATTTTCATTTCGGTGCACCCCTAGTTGCTATGAACAACTAAGAAAGATTTACTATTAGGCAGTTTAATTTGGAGATATTACAGGTGGGCCACCCTGTATGAAACTGATTCCTTTACTACAATGAGGGTGCCGCCATTGCTCTCATTGCGCAGACGATCCGCTTCATTGACTGCCCATTCCCCTCCCTCGGATTGACAGGGCCAGGCGAGATTATGTACCTACTGCCTGTCATCAGTACAAGGGAGGGGTGGCCAATCAATATTTTGGGTCTTCTGCATGATGACAGCAATGGCGCCACCTTCATTGCAGTAAGGGCATTATTTGGACACAGCAATGGAACGACGGATGGCTATAAGAATCGCATAGTTGGGATCGGGTGAGCTAAGCCTATGCTTGGTTGCGTAACGATGTTGCTGATGACAGGCTCCCTTTAATGCCAGTGGCATGGACAAGTCAAGAACGCAACATGTGGACTTCTTCCTAAGGGTGCGTTCACATCACATTTTTCCTATCTGTTTAACGTATAAGAAAAATGTGTACTTTAAACTGATGCCTCAGACTGATGCCATACAGTGGCATCCATTCACCATACACCATTATAAAAAGAAAAAAGTATACTTTTTTACCGGATTGTACAGGATACAAGAATGTGGTGTGCTGCGTTTTTGTATTTTTTTTTTCTAACGTATACGTCAAACAGAGGCATAAAAATTGAAGTGAACCCACCCTTTCATTAATTCATTTATTTAATATTTGTTATTGGTGTTGTGGGACAACAATAACAAGTCTTGAAAACTTTATTAAAAATAAAGTGTAAAATATATTATTCCCCTTTTGCTTTCTTTTTCTTTTTTTGAAGACTAGTCCCTCACGCTCCCCCTGACTGCTAGTACGCAGCCCAAATCATGTGAAAACAAACCCGAATATTTTCTCCAACGAGAAGTTGCCAGACGCCCAATTATATAAGACCGCTGCACTTTTAGCTAAGTTCATCTTTCACTCCTTGCAGTTCTACCATAATTTGCGGCCACTGATATATTTGTATAAATATGAAATGCTACTATCTGTAGCGGGCCAAGAATAACAATAATTTGTAGTAAGCCATCTGTCTGGCTTTCTTCCCTGGTGTTCTGAGTGAGCCTGGGACACTGATAGCGAGCCAGTGGTATGTTAGCAGTGTGTAGCGAAGGGCACCTACTCGCACATGTTGACGGGACACCGGTGCCAATAATCCATTAGCACTGATGCCAACCCAAAGACTAATGTTACAGATGCTTCTTACACAACACTTGTAAAACCATAGCTAAGGTCACCTTTTACAATTACCAGAAGTGCCTCTTTGGGGACACGGCTGTGTACTGAAAACCCTTAGTTTTTACCCACTTGTACTAGAAATAGCCTAATATTACACAGACATGCTATTATATGTAACTCAGGTGAACTTTCTTTTGCTTTTAGTATCTCTAACATATTCTGTGAAGCTTGACACCATTCACATCAGTCCCCGTCCCCAATGGGGCTCACAACTGACATGCTCAAAATGAGAAAAACATGCAAATTTTATAGGAAGCCAATGAATTAGACAATGGGAGGAAACTAGAGTGACTGGCACAAACATGGGAGAACACACAAACTCCATGCAGATGTTGTCCTTGGTCAGATTCAAACTCCGTAGTGGTAGTTGTCAAATCAGTCTGCCTTATGGAATTGCATGGACACACATAGCTATTAGAGGAACCTGAACAGATTCAGATAATATGGAGAACAGTCATGAGGAAAGGTTAGTGCCAACAGCTGCTGTCCTTGGTTCAATGATGGCCATTTATGGTGCACATGGTCTGTTGATGGAGTCAGGGATAAGCAAGTGTGGGCAATTTGACTTGCCCCACCTGCCTTACCTAATAGCCAATTCACTGATCCAGCTAAAAGGTCTATAATGAAGGGAATTTCCAAGTGTTTTTACTGATGACCTATCCTATAGATATGTCATCGATATCTGATCGATGGTCGCCCGACTCATGACCTAGGTGCAGCTCAGTCCCTTTTAAGTGAATGGGGCTGCAATTCCTGATAACCTACACTCGGAAAACCCCTTGAAGCTATTTCTTTGCATTTAGATGCCTTATAAATCATTAGTTTTAAAAAGTTTGTCCCATTAGGATAATCCCTGTCCAGATACCCACAGGACACACATATGTCATAGACCATAGATGGTCATGGACCATCATGCATAAGCTGTACCTTGAACCACTAGATAGTTGCCTATTTTACCATCCCAATAATGCAGCCCTAATGCATTGTAGGATGAGATTGTTGAGCCTTATATCATTACAGCATTGGGCATTTAGCATGGCTCATGACTCTTTCAAGGCATGGTCTTCGAAGAGAAGGGCCAGAAATGTGACTGTGATCTTGGTCCTCCTTAATGCTATGCCACTACTCTTCTACAAACACAAAATATAGGAAACTTTTTTTTATAGGAAACATTTTGTAATATGCTAAGGTCCATATAACTCTCATGGGGTTTCAAAAAGTCCATTACTAATTGTATTCATCCAAAAATATTTTTCTCTAGCATTATTAGCAAAGTTTAAAGTTTACAAAGTCAAAACTCATCTAAAAGTTAATGGCCTGCTGTGAGCTGAGCTATTTTTGTATCTCTCAAAGCTCTCTGGAAAAAAAATTGTACATAAAAATGGATATCAAATATCAACCTAATTGGTCTTAAGTGAGCACGGGAACAATGCGAGAAAAGGTGAAAACACAAGTTCACGAACAAAATCCCTTTCTGTCTGAATGATAAAATGTTGTTTTAGTATCAAGTTAATCCTCTTATAGTCACGAGGGGGCTTGAAAAGCATTTTTGTAACTGAAGGGTCTGGTCTACAAAAGCAAAACTGATACATGGATGAGTTACTGCACATTATTTTTACTTTTATGATGAACTATGGACTAAACAGCTCCTGGTATGACTAAATTCCCCATCTGACTCTAACTTGGGATGTCCTTCGGGGTCAGATTGGCCCACCAGGGTGTCACAGAAACCTCAGTTGATCCCAACGTCTACCTCTCTCTTAAATAACTGAAAGATAATGTTGTCTCCATGTGCAATAAGATCTTCTGACTATCGAAAGTGCTCTATGTACATGGCTTGATTCTTATCTACCATCTAATCACATCAAGCAAGAGTTCTCTACAAGGTTGCTTGGTAAAAAAAAAAACATACCCCAAGTGGACAGATGGCCAGGGTTATTTCAAGTCTCCCCTTTAAAGAGGGTTGTCGTGAAAACATATAGGCTCATTTATTAAGACCGGCGTTTTAGACACCAGTATTAATACCCCTTGATGCGACTAAGTTATGTATAGGCACCGGACTCTGCATAACATAGGCGCATCCACCACTGGCCTAAATCTACGCCAGATTTAGATCGTTTTCTACCCCTAAAACAGGAGTAGAAAATGATAAATAAGACTGGCCGGCCCACCCACACCATGTCCCTTTGGCGGGCGAATCTGCAACAGATATATGCCCAAAATTGACGTATATCTAATAATAAAGGACCCCCATAGTCTTTTAAAGGATAGCAGCTAGTAGATGCTCTTACAGAAGCAAGCTGGTGAGTGTTCAGGAGTAAGTCTCTCTCAACTGAATGGCCATGAGGAATGTCATGGCCACATTCATAGCACCTTAATTGGCCTCTGGGCCAATCTTTTGCTTTACATGTAGTATCTACTCTTATACCTGGTAGATGTCCTTTTGAGGTTTAAAAAGGTAACCGTGACATATCCATGTCTCTTTCAACCTTAAGGTCATACCAGCCAACCAAACTTTATAGTACGTTCTCGAGCCATATTCTATTAGATGACGTACAACAGAGCTACTCATCCCTAGCAACATTGCTGCTATGGAAGATAAGCTCAAGAATATAGCACAGTGTGGAGGTACCATATGGTGGCACCATTGATTACTCCAGTGGGGCTTATATCATGTGAACATTGAAGGCAATGGTAGATAAGTTTATACATCCACGACATGCACATCCATGGACCTAATATCAAGAAATTATGTAAACTTACTGTGTGCCTCTTCTTTAATTCAAAAATCTGGAAAATACAGCATTCATTTCAACCGAATTAAAGAGGCTATGTGTACAGATAAGATTGTATTTATAGTGAGCATCTCCTGACAAGACGTCTCCTGTCCTATTTCCAAGTCTTTTAGCCAAGTTTGGACCAAACCATTAATTTCTCATTTCAGAGAAAGAAATGACCCGGGGTTAAGAAAACCTCATCTTGTCGCTAACTCTTTCCCACGTGTATGTTATTGTACTGCACTGTTTTGTAGCTTTTTGTTATATATACTGTCTGATTTTCCTTCATGTGACTTTAAAGAGCTGATGAACGTAAATGAAGTTCTTACGCAGACGCACAGCTTTACTCATCTTGATAAGTTAATTCTTGCTGTGCAACTAGATGAGCAGGAACATTTTCTCAGAACTAATAGTTTTTGCAGACTATAAAATAAATCAGGCGCTTTTACTTTTTATTGTATAGTATTAGTATGTAATACATATTCCTGTTTAAAAAGTAATATACATTTGGCACAAAACGGATCTCATGTTTTATGATGTGTCTCATCTCCAGTTAATTGTTAAGCTTTCTCCAGACTCTTTAACACTTTTTTTTTTTCTTTCAAGACTTTAATATTCAAAAAAAATCTAAAACCGAATTCTGAAAGGGATTCTCACTATAGACAAGTCATAGTTGTTAGAAGGGACCATTGACGATTAGCAGATCACAAAGTGTCTCCCTTGCCAGTGATCATCAGTAATCTGTGAGGAAGCCTGGCAGAAAGGGCCAGTTCACAATGAGTTTTTTGGCGCTGATTTTTAAGCAGTTCTTCCTCAAAATCTGCTTAAAAAAATGCCTCAAAACAGCCTCCCATTAATTTTGACGGAAAGCAGCACTTTCCGCGTGGAAAAAAAGAAGCAGCATGTCCTATTCTCGGGGAAGAATCTGCTCTTAATCTCCCATTGAAATAAATGGAAAGCATAAAAAAACAGCTCCATGTAAGTCCATGTGTTTTTTTGTGCATTTTCCGCATGGTTTTTGGCCAGAAACCTCAAGCTGAAAATGAGCTTATTTTTTAAGCATTTTTTTCAAAATCAGTCAAGTGAACTGGCCCTAAGTGTTTTATTTTTCTGCAGCGCCTCCACAGGAGAAATGAAGCATTACACAGTGTCAATCCACATCAATGGGTTGGTGTAATCAAGAAAAGAGAGGTCCTTTGTAGTCATTCTTTTCTCTGGCTTAGGACTCATGCACACAACCATATGTATTTTGCGTCTGTGTGCATTCCGTATTTTGTGAAACGGAACAGCTGGCCCCTAATAGAACAGTCCTATCCTTGTCCGTAATGCGGACAATAATAGGACATGTTATATTTTTTTGTGGAATGGACATATAGAAATTAAATGCACACGGAGTAACATGCATTTTTTGGGGGGACCTGTTGAAATAAATGGTTCCGTATACAGTCCGCAAAAAAACGGAACGGACATGGAATTAAAATACGTTCTTGTGCATGAGTCCTTAGAGATGAGGGACCCTCTTTATCAATTTACAATTCCCTAATAGGGTATATTAGAATATTTTTTTTCTTAAAGGGGTTTTCCCATCTCAGACAATGGGGGCATATCACTAGGATATGCCACCATTGTCTGATAGGTGCAGGTCTCACCGCTGGGACCCGCACCTGCAATGAGAACGGAGCCAGGAAATGAACGGAGGGCGCACTACCAGCGCTGGCTTGGCTATTGCCGCCTGCCCCATAGAAATGAATGGGAGCATGGCTTGGTGGTGGACGGCGCTTCCTGTTTTGTTCTCGTTGTAGGTGTGGGTCTCAGCGGTGAGACCCGCACCTATCAGACAATGGGGGCATATCCTAGTGATATGATTGTCTGAGATGGAAATGCCCCTTTAAACCAAATACCCCCACCCCCTTTAATGAGTATTATTATTCTATGCTTGGAATCCAAGTTTGGAGGACAATAATGAAGTGCAGTCACAACTTGATCTGTGAAGGCCAAGATAGACAACTGTGAGGGCAAATCACTTGCAGATGGAGTCTGTTACTTTTTTTATATATATTATTTATTTCATAAATAAGATTTTTATATTTGCTAGTGATATGATTTATGTGTGTATAGGAAATTACAATATAATATCCATCACAATAAACATTTGATGGGTAGACCCTCAGAGTGATTGATTCTGATGGGCTCCAGGAATTAGTCTGATGGTCATACCATCCTTTGCTCCAATATAGGATGGAGAGGTTTTGTATCTTATAAGCACCAGTCCTTGGTTGGTAAGGGTGAGAGGTGGTCAACTTGCACCAAGAATAATGTCCATTAATATTTCTGCTTTGGGGCCATCTCCCATATACATGTGTATACACCTGGTGTTAGCAACTGTAGATGCAGTAGACACCACTGCCTTGTGCATGAAAGGAACTAGTTGATGCTCTTCGTGCAGATTCATCTATAGTTCTCATAGGCTCCTTATACTAGATTGCCCAGGCTATAAACATGGGTGTAGTCAAAGTTATTACAAAAGCGTTCAGCCAACAGCTATTTATCCAACCCCACCCTACCTCCACGCACAAGCCCATTTGGCTCAACCAGGGAGAAGGCGTAATCTGCTGGCAGACATCTCTGGTGCTGTTTTCTCTCCATAAATGGGCAACTTTGGACGTGGCATGCTTAAAGGAGTTTTCCAGCTTACAGCTGCAAGAAAAAGTATGTGAACCCTTTGGAATGATATGGATTTCTGCACAAATTGTTCATAAAATGTGATGTGATCTTCATCTAAGTCACAACAATAGACAATCACAGTCTGCTTAAATTAATAACACACGAAGAATTAAATGTTACCATGTTTTTATTGAACACACCATGTAAACATTCACAGTGCAGGTGGAAAAAGTATGTGAACCCTTGGATTTAATAACTGGTTGACCCTCTTTTGGCAGCAATAACTTCAACCAAACGTTTCCTGTAGTTGCAGATCAGACGTGAACAACGGTCAGGAGTAATTCTTGACCATTCCTCTTTACAGAAATGTTTCAGTTCAGCAATATTCTTGGGATGTCTGGTGTGAATCGCTTTCTTGAGGTCATGTTTTTACAAAAGAAAAAGGAGAAGGACCTCCACTAGAAAGGATGACTAATAAATTGTTTGATGCATGGAAAGGTGAAGACAAATAAGTCACAGGGGCCTGATGAGATACACCCAAAATTATTAAAAGAGCTTAGTGGTGAGCTGGCAAAACCGTTAACAAGATTGGAAATTGGCAAATGTCGTGCCCATTCACAAGAAAGGTAGTAGGGAGGAATCGAGCAACTATAGACCAGTGAGTCTGACATCAATAGTAGGCAAATTAATGG
The DNA here is from genome assembly GCF_905171765.1 of Bufo bufo. Taxonomy (NCBI): domain Eukaryota; kingdom Metazoa; phylum Chordata; class Amphibia; order Anura; family Bufonidae; genus Bufo; species Bufo bufo. Next base: position 119,789,013 of record NC_053398.1, on the reverse strand, counting down.
AAACCCTATTAAAGGATAGGATTGTGGAACATCTAAAATCCCATGGATTGCAAGATGAAAAACAACATGGGTTTACTTCAGGGAGATCATGTCAAACAAATCTTATAGATTTTTTTGACTGGGTGAATAAAATAATAGACGGTGGAGGTGCAGTAGACATCGCATATCTAGATTTTAGTAAGGCTTTTGACACTGTCCCACATAGAAGACTTATCAATAAACTGCAGTCATTGAGCATGGACTCCCATATTGTTGAGTGGATTAGGCAGTGGCTGAGTGACAGACAACAGAGGGTTGTAGTCAATGGAGAACATTCAAAACAAGGTCATGTTACCAGTGGGGTTCCACAGGGATCTGTACTGGGACCAATTTTGTTTAATATCTTCATAAGTGATATTGCAAAAGGCCTCGATGGTAAGGTTTGTCTTTTTGCTGATGACACAAAGATATGTAACAGGGTTGATGTTCCTGGAGGGAAACGCCAAATGGAAAAGGATTTAGGAAAACTAGAAGAATGGTCAGAACTCTGGAAACTGAAATTTAATGTGGATAAGTGCAAGATAATGCACCTGGGGCGTAAAAACCCAAGGGCAGAATATAGAATATTTGACACAGTCCTGACCTCAGTATCTGAGGAAAGGGATTTAGGAGTAATTATTTCAGAAGACTTAAAAGTGGGAAGACAATGTAATAGAGCAGCACGAAATGCCAGCAGAATGCTTGGATGTATAGGGAGAGGTATAAGCAGTAGAAAGAGTGAAGTGCTTATGCCGCTGTACAGAACACTGGTGAGACCTCACTTGGAGTATTGTGCGCAGTACTGGAGGCCATATCTCCAGAAGGATATAGATACTCTAGAGAGAGTTCAGAGAAGAGCTACTAAACTAGTACATGGATTGCAGGATAAAACTTACCAGGAAAGGTTAAAGGACCTTAATATGTATAGCTTGGAAGAAAGAAGAGACAGAGGGGATATGATAGAAACTTTTAAATACATAAAGGGAATCAACTCGGTAAAGGAGGAGAGCATATTTAAAGGAAGAAAAACGACCACAAGAGGACACAGTTTTAAATTAGAGGGGCAAAGGTTTAAAAGTAATATAAGGAAGTATTACTTTACTGAGAGAGTAGTGGATGCATGGAATAGCCTTCCTGCAGAAGTGGTAGCTGCAAATACAGTGAAGGGGTTTAAGCATGCATGGGATAGGCATAAGGCTATCCTTCATATAAGATAGGGCCAGGGACTATTCATAGGATTCAGATATATTGGGCAGACTAGATGGGCCAAATGGTTCTTATCTGCCGACACATTCTATGTTTCTATGCCACAGCATCTCAATCGGGTTGAGGTCAGGACTCTGACTGGGCCACTCCAGAAGGCGTATTTTCTTCTGTTTAAGCCATTCTGTTGTGGATTTACTTCTATGCTTTGGGTCGTTGTCCTGTTGCCACACCCATCTTCTGTTGAGCTTCAGCTGGTGGACAGATGGCCTTAAGTTCTCCCTCAAAATGTCTTTCTCCATTTATAGACAATTTGTCTTACCGTGGACTGATGAACAGCAAGGCTTTTGGAAATACTTTTATAACCCTTTCCAGCTTTATGCAAGTCAATAATTCTTAATCGTAGGTCTTCTGAGAGCTCTTTTGTGCGAGGCATCATTCACATCAGTCAATGCTTCTTGTGAAAAGCAAACCCAGAACTGGTGTGTGTTTTTTATAGGGCAGGGCAGCTGTAACTAACACCTCCAATCTCATCTCATTGATTGGACTCCAGTTGGCTGACACTTCACTCCAATTAGCTCTTGGAGATGTCATTAGTCTAGGGGTTCACATACTTTTTCCACCGGCACTGTGAATGTTTACATGGTGTGTTCAATAAAAACATGGTAACATTTAATTCTTTGTGTGTTATTAGTTTAAGCAGACTGTGATTGTCTATTGTTGTGACTTAGATGAAGATCAGATCACATTTTATGACCAATTTGTGCAGAAATCCATATCATTCCAAAGGGCTCACATACCTTTTCTTGCAACTGTATATCAACATCCTTTAAAATAGTCATGTTTGAAAGGAGCTGTATTTTTTTTTTTTACCTTTATTACTTCTATTTTCCGTTCTGGACTGTGCTGTTCTGTCAGTGATAGGGAAGTGTCTATGTAGCTGGGTGGGAGGAGCTGTAAACTAGCTAGGCATTGTTAGGGGCGGAGCTGGAGCTGTGGCAGAGGAAGGAGAAGTGCATTATGGGTTTGGTTGGATACAGCAACAGGAAGTGCTATCTACAGGATGGAAACAAACCAGAGGGATTGGTTTACATGGTGAAAACAGATAAGGAGTTTATAAACTGGAAAAGAACATGAGGTAAGCAACTACATGAGCATCTGTTAACAGCCATAGTCATTTTGGAAATCCCATGATCATCAAGAATTTACCAATAGGATTGTGAACAAGTTCCAAGAAAGCCTATGCCACCATGGTCAGCAGGCCATGCATGACCACCCTTACCCACACGTTTAACCAGTCCCCCCCCCCCCCCCGCCCATTTAGGAGACAGAAGGTTTTCCCTTATTAGCTAAGATTATGGTATCTGTAGAGAAGGGGATCACTGCACAGGTTTAACATCCTATGGGACCTATGTGAGCTTGCACTCCCATGGCTCTTATTGTAGCCACAAGACATGCTTAAAAGATACATAGACCCTTTAGCTTGTGTTGACCAGAATGACCTTTTTAATGTTATTCTCCCTTAGTTAGGGGGGGGGGAGAAGAGTCTAAGCTCCCACGAAACGGCACCACACGCTGGGCTTGTCTGGTATTGCAGCTCAGTCTGATTCAATGGATTGCAAAGGATCCCATTTTTTTATCTGTTAAAAATGTAATATTCAGTCGGGCTCATGATTCTTCTGAATTAATTCCCACTTTATGGATATAACAGAAATATTGTAGATCTTGTTTGGTAACTTAAAAGCAACTCGTAATGGAGCCTCTGAATGTGGAAATAGATGGGAGTGTTAGGTTTGGGTGTTGTGATATGCTTGTAGAACAAAGTAGGGTTATTAGACTTAATTACATTTATATCTAAATCAATGGTAGCGGAGGATTCTGAATTGCTCCCTGACAGCATGTAGCCCATTCATTCTCAGCTTGTAATAACCTTTTTTTCCCTTGCAATTAAATTTTATTTGTGAGTCCATGAGTAAAGAAATGGATGCAAGAAATAAACAAATCCTATATCCTTTCTATTAGAGTTGTTTCTAGACTACGATTGCTTGCAGATACCCTACTGCGGTTGTGGCATTCTATTCAGGAGCCTGATTGGGTGGGATGGACATGATTGTAGGTTGTTTATAGAACCCTTCAGGGGATAGAATTGTTAAACGTTCAATAGTATTTATTTGTTAAAGGGATTGTACCATTAGTGACACTTATTAATCAATGGAGGTCCAACCACTGAGACCCCAAGCAATCACGAGAACAGGGTTCCGCAACTGCGCCATGAGAATGCAGCGGTGCTACGTCCATCACTCTGTTCACTGGTGGACATGACACCACTGCATTCTCATGGAGCAGTTTATTGGCACTTGTAGACCCTCATTGTTGTAATTACTGGGGTTCCCAGAAATCAAATACTTATTACATATCCATGGATAGGGAAAAATGTTGCTAGTGGCACAACCCGTTTGAAACTAATACAGTATATATCATTTTTTTTTTCTTTAATAAAATGTACACCATTATCTACTGCTGCTTCTGTGGCTAAAATCTATGGGAGCTTCTAGAAGTTACTTTTTATAAAACGCATAAATAGTACTGAGGGACGCTTAAAAGCACACATCGCAAACAGTTGCCAAAAAGCCATTTAATATGCCCAGGAACACCCACAGAACCTCCCAGAAATACCCACTTTGCTGCACATAGTCCCACCCCCTTTGACTTCCAGTTTCCCGGAACATACTGCAAGAAAAACAGTCCGTTGGTAGTTATGCATAAAGGGTTTGTCTCATCCAGACAGTCCCTTTTCAGATCACAGCCGATCCGATCATCAGCTAATTACTACTCCTCTACCTTCTGAAAACCCCCCGAGATCAGAAGTTATAGTTGGGGATATGTGCAGAAGCCATACATTTCCCATGTAGCAGACACTGCAGGATAAATGTGGTAGTACACATGGCTAACCATGTAATACATGGTCTGTAGCATCGGCCTGAGCAAGAGATAATATATTTTAGCTGCTCTCCCCTCAGTAGAGGGGGGTTCTGAGTGGGATCCCTTTAGACAACCTCTTATTGCTAGAGGGGTCCCCTAATGCACAGATCACAAAACTCCCTCTGGCTGGAATACCCTCCTGAATCATCTGGGAGTTAGTGTTCAGTTTCCCTGCAGCATCACCCAGGGCCGTCTTTGCCGCAGGGCAGAAGGGGCAGCTGCCCCGGGCCCAGATGCTCCTGGGGGCCCAAGTGAGCTCTGTTTCCCGACTCCCATTTATTAGTGACTGCGTCGCTAGGTTAACACATTCGAGGCCTGGGCCCCTGATGTTTTGTCCTAGGCCCCGAATGTCCTGCCTGCCTGCTAGATACAACTGTATTGCTGTACACAGAACGGCAATACAATTGAATCTAATACACTGGGTGTAGAGGTGAAGGACCTGTGGTGACATCACAGGTCATGTGATCAGCAAAGCAGGCTGTGATAGAATGACCTGGATGATGTCACCATCATGTGACCAGTGCAGGATTGGACCGGAGTGAAGAGGAGGAGGAGCCTAATGGTGTATATGAGGAGAGGTAAGTGAAGTGAGAGGCAGAGCAATGCTGGGAGTTATAGTTATTTAACTAGGATGTATGTTAGGGCTGAAGGGAGGGATGTTATTGACATGGAACTGTGTGCTTGAGGTGGCTGGGGGAGGGAGTGATGTTATTTACATGGGACTGTATGTTGAAAGTGGATGGTGGGGGGAATGATGTTTATGTACATGGGACTTAATGTTTAGGCTACGTTCACACTTGGGTTTGGGGATCCGCTTGTGAGATCCGTTTCAAGGCTCTCACAAGCAGCCCCAAATGCATCAGTTTAACCCCAATGCATTCTGAATGGATGCGGATCCATTCAGAATGCATTCGTTCGGCTCCGTATGGCCTCCCGATCCGTTTTGGAGGCGGACCCCAAAATGCTGCATGCAGCGTTTTTGTGTCTGCATGGCCTTGCGGAGCCAAACGGATCCGTCCTGACTTATAATGTAAGTAAATGGGGACGGATCCCTTTGCATTGACTCAAAATGGTGCAATTGTAAACGGATCCGTCCCCCATTGACTTTCAATGTAAGTCAGGACGGATCCGTATTGGGACTTAGAAATTCAAATCTAATACAAACGAATCGGTCCTGAACGGATGCATTTGTTTGTATTATCAGTGCGGATCTGTCCTGTACAAGTACAGGACAGATCCGCACGAACGCAAGTGTGAAAGTAGCCTTAGGGGGTGATGTTTACATGGGATTGTGCGTTGGAGGCGGCTGGGGAAGAGGTGATGTTATTTACATGGGACTGTATGGTGCAGGGAGGATTATAACTGCAGGGGGCACTGTAGATCCAGGGGACATTATAGGTGGTCTTATTACTACTGGGGGCTCTATAGGAGGGTCTTATAGATCCGCCTTTTTTCTACTAAGCACACTATGGGGGCCTTATTACTACTGAGGGTCTGTAGGGAGCTTTATTACCACTGGGGGAACAATAGGGGGCCTTATTTCTACTGGGGACTCTGTGAGGGTATTATTAATATGGGAGGGCTCTTCTAATAATGGGGGCATTGTTGAGGAGCATTATCACGGTTGGGGCAGTGTTACTAATGAGGACACTCTAGAAGGGAATTACTATTGGTGGGACTATGAGGAGCACTATTACTATGGGGGGCAGTAATGTTTCTTCAAGATAGTATTTGGGGGTATTGGGGGGGGGGGGGCAGGGGCATAGCTAAAGGCTCATGGGCTCCGGTGCAAGAGTTCAGCTTGAGCCCCCCTTCCCTCAGTGCTTTGTGTGTCTTCTTATGCGGCACAAGTGTCTTTGGGCCCCTTCATGCTCCTGGGCCCGGTAGCGACTGCTACCTCTGCACCCCCTATAGCTACACCCCTGGGGGGGGGGGGGGCACAGCAAGCAGCAGGATAACACGGTGGGGACTCCAGTTGGGGGATAATGATAGAATGTGAGGAAGCTAAGATGTCTGTGTGTCACACTCTGCAGAGACGAGGCGGCTGAGAGAAGTTGTCCAGACCGAGTGGAGAAGATGATGAGAGAGAAGATCTACAGAGAAGATGATGACAGAGAGGAGACGTCACCTGGAGGCCCTGGACGTGACAGGTGTGTCCTGCTGTATAGCAAGTACAGTAAAGTGCGGGGGGGCGGGATCCAGGGGGCCCAAGTAAATTCTTGCCCAGGGTCCAATCAATATTAAAGACGGCCCTGGCATCACCACAGGTGGAGTTCAGCATTACATAGAGCTTATTTAGGTCAATTGACCCAGGTCATGACAGGTCCTCCAGAGTGAGAGACACTCTTTGTAAGCAATGAGGATCCTGAATAGAAGAGACCCCCTGCCCCTCTAAAAGAGTATATGAATATTGGTTTTCTAAAGCCCACTTGGAAAGAGGATATGACGTGGGGTTGACTTTGTAAGACTAAAAAATTAAACTAATACAATTAAAGGGTTTCTGTCACCCCACAAAACTCATTTTTTTTTTTTTGGATAGTTATATTCCTTATAGCGCGATATAGGAGAATATAATAGTCTTACTTACTTTCATGCGGCCGATTCTTTAGAAAACGAAGTTTTATAATATGCAAATCAGGGCTCTACCAGCAAGTAGGGCGTCTACTTGCTGGTAGCCGCAGCAGAAATCCGCCCCCTCCTCTTGTTGATTGACAGGGCCAGCCGTGATCTCCTCCTCCGGCCGGCCCTGTCAGTATTTCAAAAATCGCGCGCCTCTGGTCATTCGGCGCAGGCGCTCTGAGATGAGGAGGTTCGTCTCCTCAGCACTCCCTCAGTGCGCCTGCGCCGATGACATCACCAAAAGAAAAGACGTCATCGGCGCAGGCGCACTGAGGGAGTGCTGAGGAGACGAGCCTCCTCATCTCAGAGCGCCTGCGCCGAATGACCAGAGGCGCGCGATTTTTGAAATACTGACAGGGCCGGCCGGAGGAGGAGATCACGGCTGGCCCTGTCAATCAACAAGAGGAGGGGGCGGATTTCTGCTGCGGCTACCAGCAAGTAGACGCCCTACTTGCTGGTAGAGCCCTGATTTGCATATGATAAAACTTCGTTTTCTAAAGAATCGGCCGCATGAAAGTAAGTAAGACTATTATATTCTCCTATATCGCGCTATAAGGAATATAACTATCCAAAAAAAAAAAAAAGAGTTTTGTGGGGTGACAGAAACCCTTTAAGGCTGGGTTCACATCGTGTTTTATTGCTCCGTTTGACATATACATTTAAAAAAAAAAGGATTCTAAAACAGCACACCATGTTCTTGTATCCTGCAGAGTCCTGTAAAAAAAAAAAGGATTTTTTTTTATAATGGTAAAAAATTGTATACTTTTTATTTATTTATTTATTTTACCATGGAACTCTACGGTGAACGGATGCCACTGTATGGCCTCAGTCTGAGGCATCTGTTTGACGTATACGTTTTTTTTGTATATGTTAACCGCCTCACGTCCGCCCATAGGATATAAACGTCCTATGGGTGGACGTCTATTTCTGACAGCACGTTTTAAAACGTCCTGTCAGAAATAGCAGCTGCACGCTAATCGTGCAGCTGCTGATCGGGTTGCCCGCTGTCAGTGACAGCAGGGCAACCCTAAGACAAGGCAGGGACAGTTCCCAGGTGTCCCTGCCTTCACGATCGCTGCAGACACAGCGCTCACCGAGCGCTGTGTCTGCAGAGAAGGAAGCGCTGTGCGCTTCCTGTTCCGGCCCGGCGGTCATGTGACCGCCGGGACCGGAGAGTGCAGGGGCTGTGTGAGGTCTCTCAGAGACCTCGATCAGCCCTGCTGTGAGGCTGTACAGCGCAGGATTGCTGCTGTACAGCCTCTATAGGGGTGCATTTGTCCTGTAACTGGGGCTACTATCTCAGCCCCAGTTACAGGAGAAATCAACTGTGAAAAAAAAAAGAAAAAGTGAAGCAAATGTCCCCCAGAGGTCTTGTATGACCTTATGGGGGACGAAAAGTGTAAAAAAAAATAAAAAAAATAAAGGGTTGAAAAAATAAAATAAAATAAAGTTTCACATGTAAAAAAAAAAAAAGTTCCCAAGTTAGGAATAAAAAAAAAAAAATTAAAATAGAAAAAATAAAGTAAAATAGACATATTTAGTATTGCCGCGTCCGGAAAAACCAGCTCTATAAAAATATCACATGACCTAACCCCTCGGGTGAACACCGTAAAAAAAAAAAAAAAAACGGTGTCAAAACAAGCAATTTTTGTCACCTTGCATCACAAAAGGTGCAACACCAAGTGATCAAAAACGCGTATGTCCCACAAAATGGTACCAATAAAACCGTCACCTCATCCCGCAAAAAATGAGCGCCTACATAAGAAAATCTCTCAAAAAATAAAAAAACTATAGCTCTTAGAACATGGAGACACTAAAACATAATTTTTTTGGTTTCAAAAATGCTATTATTGTGTTAAAGTGAAACAAATAAAAAAAAGTATACATATTAGGTATTGCCGCGTCCGTAAAAACCAGCTCTATAAAAATATCACATGACCTAACCCCTCGGGTGAACACCGTAAAAAAAAAAAAAAAAAAAACTGTGTCAAAACAAGCAATTTTTGTCACGTTGCATCACAAAAGGTGCAACACCAAGTGATCAAAAACGCGTATGTCCCACAAAATGGTACCAATAAAACCGTCACCTCATCCCGCAAAAAATGAGCCCCTACATAAGAAAATCTCTCAAAAAATAAAAAAACTATAGCTCTCAGAACATGGACACATTAAAACATAATTTTTTGGTTTCAAAAATGCTATTATTGTGTAAAACTTTAATAAATGAGAAAAAGTATACATATTAGGTATCGCCACGTCCGTAACAATCTGCTCTATAAAAATGTCACTTGACTGAACCCCTAAGGTGAACGCTGTAAAAATAAATAAATAGAAACTGTGCTAAAACAACCAATTTTTTGGTCACCTTGCCCCATAAAGTGTTATATTGAATGATCAAAAAATCATATGTACCCAAAAATAGTACTAATAAAACTGGCACCTTATCCCCTAGTTTCCAAAATGGGGTCACTTCTTGGGAGTTTCTACTGTAAGGGTGCATCAGGGGGCTTCAAATGGGACATGGCATCTAAAAACCATGTGGAGTTCCTTTCCTTCTGCGCCCTGCCGTGTGCCCATACAGCAGTTTACGACCACATGTGGGGTGTTTCTGTAAACCGCAGAATCTGGGTAATAAATATTGAGTTTTGTTTGGCTGTTAACCATCGATGTGTTAGAGAAAAAAATTGATTAAAATGGAAAATCTGCCAAAAAAGTGAAATTTAAAAATTTGATCTCCATTTTCCTTTAATTCTTGTGGAACGCCTAAAGGGTTAACAAAGTTTGTAAAATCGGTTTTGAATACCTTGAGGGGTGTAGTTTCTACAATGGGGTCATTTATGGGGGTATCCACTATGTAGGCCCCACAAAGTGACTTCAGACCTGAACTGGTCCTTATAAAGTGGGTTTTGGCAATTTTCTTAAAAATTTGAAGAATTGCTTCTAAACTTCTAAGCCTTCTAACGTCCTAAAAAAATAAAATGACATTTCCAAAATGATGCCAACATAAAGTAGACATATGGGGAATGTTAAATAATAAATATTTTATGAGGTATCACTTTCTGTTTTAAAAGCAGAGAAATTGAAATTTAGAAAATTGCGATTTTTTTAAAATTTTTGGGTAAATTTGGGATTTTTTCATAAATAAAGGTGAAATATTTTGACTCAAATTTATGACTATCATGAAGTACAATGTGTCACGAGAAAACAATCTCTGAATGACTTGGATAAATAAAGGCGTTCCAAAGTTATTACCACATAAAGTGAGATATGTCCGTTTTGCAAAATTTGGCCTGGTCAGGAAGGGGGCAAAGGGCCCAGATGGGAAGTGGTTAAAGAGGACCACTCCTGACATGCCTGGTTTAATAGCTTCATGCATTCCCCATGTAATAACAATTCTGGAGCATCTATTCTTATGGCTCTGTGTTGTGCCATTCCTTTATTATTCCTGCTAGAAGTTATGAATGAATTGCTATTAGCCGTCATTCAGCCTTTCAGTCTGAAAATAGCAGCACTGATTGGATAAAGTGAGACTGTGCAGGTACACACCCCCAACTGGTTACCGCCCCTCTGTGCCCTTACTGCAGACTGCTGGCAATTCATTCATAACTTCTAGTAGAAATAATAAAGGAACGGCACAACATAGAGACATAAGAATAGATGCTCCAGAATTGTTATTACATGGGGAATACATGAAGCTATTAAAACAAGCCTGTCAGGAGGGGTGACAGGTCCTCTTTAAAAGTATTGGAAAAAACGTGATGTGAACCCAGCCTTTAATTTTTTAAAAATAACGCTATATACGGTACATTCTGTAGAATTTGCTATCACTACCTACATATAGGAATGCATGTAACTATAGTAAAGAAGTTGGTCCCAACACACCTTAAATTAATATGCTGAGATAATTATTCAGGTGGACAAATGATGTCTTCCATGTAAAGAAACGGCAACAGGGACACCATAAATGTTTAATGCATCAAACCGTTTTTATGGGTTCCTTTCACTTTAGGGCAGAGGGAAGCAGGAGAAGGGCATGTTGGTTTTAAATTCAAGGATTTATGTCGTTAATCCTCCTGACTAATTATAATTTATGGGATCGAGCTAAATTAATATGCAGTCTCTATTATAAAGCTTGGGATAGTGTACAACATGCATAAACAAGCCTTGTTCCATGATAATTTATTCCCAGCAATGAAGTATATTAAATAAAGGCAGCACTTCTTTTGTAACTACACTTTTCATTATGAATCTATAAATTTATAGATGTCATATAGTGCCTGTGTTATGAAGAAGAAATTGTCATTTAAAGCTACAGAGATCTAAAAAAAAATGTGCAGAAATTAATGTTTTTGTCCTTTTTATATTAAATAAACAAAACTATAAAAGTGTAAATATCAAACATAAAAGTATGTAAAGGAAAATCTGGCTGCAAGTTCAATAAAGAACACTGGGGGAGTATTTTTGAAACTTGAACTTGACATCTTAGAAGGAGAAAGTAGACTTTTCTTAGCGCTGCTGAATGGCAGAGAGCGCTCTTTATATTTCCAATGAGTCAAAGACTGACCCATCAGAAGACTACACAAATTATATATCTCCAAGTCAGCGGTGTCCAAATCTAATCCTCAATGTCAATTACCATTGCATATCTTTCAGTTCTCTTCACAGACTCACACTTGAGAGCATTAGTTGTCTTCTTCTTCCAAAGGTTACTAACTAATACAGATATTGGACCTCCTTAGTAATATCAAAAACATTTACAGTAAAGGCGCACATACACAGTCTAAATTGGAGAATCAAATCAATTTAGCTGACCAATGTCAGACCATCATTCTCTGGTCTGCCATGCTCAAAATTCTTGTCTGCTTGTTGCCAGTCCGTGAAGGGTCATTGTTGCTAGAACATTTCCAGAAAGATTATTCATCCTTCTCCTGGTGTTATGGATGTATGTATTTCATGTATGAACATGTATGAATGACTTTAACAGCCAATATAGTTCTTCGACAGAATGATCATTCACCAAGCATTCATTGTTTTAACACATGTTGAAGCCATCAACCTACTTTTATGTTGTGTATGGCCACCTTTAGGGAATCTTGGGAACCAGTCTGGCCATCACTGCTCTACGGTCTATTTCTCATGGAATAAATTACCAATAACCTATAATAAATATTTTTGGAAGTCCCATAGCGGCTAATGGAGAGTGCACCATGCATGCATGGCCACCTCTCCATTCACTGCTATGGGACTGCCAGATATAACTGAGCCAGCACTTTGCTATTTTTGGAACTATCATAACGAAGTGTTTGCCTTTACTTTGAAGTCCTGTCCTGGAGAGAGGAGCGACCTGCACTTATCTGACATTTGTCATATCCTACGAATACGCCATAAATATCTCAGATGGGATAACCCCTCTAACAACTATTTGTCCTGTGTGTACAATGAAAACAAAGATTATGCAATTAGGCAAGGACATGCACAAAGTCGGTATAGATGGATAGTGGGCCCAAAGTACCAAATGTTCACAGCTCACCTCCTTTCTCACACTCCGAATAGAAGATGATGCTGGAGACTACGCTGAGCCAACCCTCAGGTAAAGCAATCCAAAAGAAAGAATCTCCAGCAAATGTATCATCTATTTAAAATCTTGAAGGCTTTATTTCCATAGAAAACAATTAAAAAAAACAGAGTTTACATGTTGCTAAAATGCTGACACATTTCAGACACACCATGTGTCGTAGCTGAACATTGACAAATGTAACCATAAATAATATACAATGCATTCACATAGGTGGTGACATCTGGGGCAATGCATTTAGCCTCCTGGTTGCTGGACCATGTTCTGGATGCAATTGTGACCACTTTAAGAGAACCTAGTGTAGACAATCTTATTAGAAAACCTTTACTGTCTCTTTAAAGGGGTTGTGTAATTTCAGACATTGTTGGCATATCGCTTTCTCCAGAACATGGCCTCCAAAGTGAGTGAGAGTGCACGTTACATGGGCGGCATGTTCTCCATTGAGTTATAATAGAGTTCCGAAAATAGACAAGTGAGCAGAAGCCCCATAGCTGTGAATGGAAGGTGCACCATGCATGCACAGTTTCCTGAATATTCACCTCTATTAGACTGCCTGAAATAGCTGAGCCAGCACTTGGCTACTTTTGGAACTCCTATAGAAGAGGATAGGGTTTGCAGCACTTAAGCAGTGCGCTCTCCTTTATTTGGGGAAGGGGGGGAGCCCATTCTGAGGATATGTCATGATAAGTGTGGGGAGGAAACTCCACACTGAACAAAGGAGGGAAGGGGAACAGTAACTGGGCCTGGAAACTAGGGAAGAAACAGGTCACCTCCTAAACAACCCTAATCCGGGCCCTATCAATATGAATAGACCTTGAAGGTAAGAGTATTCATATGCTGGATACCTAGGCCCTTATATCCCTATAAGGCCCTGGAATGAGGTTAGGACCAGAGACAACCCATTCCTCCCCAGATGAACGAATGGAAGTCTCTGTCTCAGGCCTAGATACAAACAACAGGGAATATAACAAACACAAAAGAATAAGAAAAGACAAGACTTATCTGAAAGTAGAAAACTGGCAAATCCAGAAGCACCACAGAGTACAGCCGACCAGCTAGTTAGAAAGCAGGAAGAAAATCTATAATCCACACGTCCAAGAGTGAGAAGCGGCTACTTATGGGAAAGGCAAATCACCAACAAGGAACACCTAAAGCAAGGGGTGTGGCATTCACCAAAACACAGACACAATAAGATCCACAGTGAACTTGTCAATTTAACCCACGAGTTGCCAGTCTCTCCAAACTCCTGGTACCTGCCACGGGAACTTCTGTGACAGGATAGGAGCCGGATCTGCACCTCTCTGACATTGGTGGCATATCCTAATGATGTCTGAGATGAGACCACCCCTTTAAGGTATTGTAAGATCTTGGTAATGATCTTGGTTTGAATCCCATTGCTCAGGATTTTGTAAACATTTCATTTCCAGTCTCCAAGACTCCAAAAAAATTGATTTGGTTTGAACTCACGTGTCTGAACACTTTAAATCTACATTTTCAACTAGCATGTAGATTCTAAAAATAATAGTTGTTCCCAACTAAACAGCATTAAATGTTATCAGTTTATGGAATTCCTCCAGGTATAGATTTTGAGCCAAAAGAAAAATTACAGCAAGGCTTCGAAGAATCATGGAATGCAACCTAAAAATATTGAAAGCCCATGTTTAGATCTTCATGTTTTCAAGTGGAACATTTCTGCATGTCAAACGTGTCATCGCACAGAGTAAAAACCCGTCCAGGACATAAAATAAACACAGAGAGAAAAGTTTAGTTAAACTGTTTATATTAGTTTGAGCGGCCGGTGCTGTATGTTTGAGCTAATCTCCTGCTCATTTTCGTGGAAACCAGCGGGAATTCAACCAACTTGTTGACAGAAAATGTATGTTTCCAGCCGTCGTCTTCGGGCAAACAGCCAGCAAATAATTTAAATTAAAGTGTTTACTGAAGAAACCTCATGTTTTCATTTCTAAGTATGTAAAAGGAGCTAAAAAAAGACATGGCTATTTCGACACAGGTAAAGCAAAAGAACCATCGTTGCAGGCAGCTCAATCAATCATGAATGGTGCCTACATCAAAGCCGGGTTTGTGGGAATAGTTCTAAATGTAATTTGTACGTGGACGGATATTATACAGTTTGTGTCATTTTCATTATGTTGCATAATCTCACTTTTGCATACTACACATTTTTCAAACTTTACTTCTACCGTCTTGTAAATACGACCATATTGTGCCAACTCAGCAAGTTGCCCCCATCCGCTGGCCCCTTAAAGAAACTGTCATCAAACTTGCCACTTCCTTCTTAATACTCAACGCCTTTGATCAAAAACTTGGCTAGGAAGACCCTCATTTTTGTGAACTGAATGGGCTCAAGGTCGTGCCGATTCCTCCATTTCTTAAAATCTTTACTAGGAACAAGGAGCAGAAACCTTTCTACTGCCTGGTTCACAGAAAGGTTCTCCACCAACTTGGCCAAAAATGTCTACAGAACTTAGTGTCAGATTAGCTTTAAGATTTAATATAACACTGCCCATCTCATCCCATATTACTAGAGTATCCATAATTCAGACCTGTATGGATTCACTGTGTCCATATAAAGTGTCTGTACATTCCACATTGCAATGGTTATGAGTTCTTAAAGAGGAACTACCATGAGAAAACAAATTCACCAAAAAATGTTCACTGTAAATCTGAAGCTCCTTCTCCAGTCCCTGGTACCAACTACAATCCAATGACCTAACCTCTTGTTTCAAATATACGATTGACCATTTCCTCTCCTCAGTTTTATATGTTGTCTATCACTTGCTTTCTAGTCTGAGAGGTCTACTAGGGAGCATATGGTCTTTTGGCTTCCTAGATGACCATAAGCTCCATTCATCATGGTAGTGTGAGATTATTGTTAACTCTTGTCAAATCTGGATTTTCAGAAGCCCTCAAAAAAAATAAAACATTTTAACCCTCATGTGGGCCTAATGTGTTCATTCCTTAAAGGGTTTCTCCGGGCTTTTAATATTGAATACCTCCCCTCAGGATATGTCATCAATATAAGATCAGCTGTATGAAGGGAAGGTGCACGTGTGCCATCTCTCTTCTCTCTTCATGCTCACTGCTGCTATGCCTATGGTGAGCAAAAAGAGAGAAGGGAGACGGCACGCGCACACCTTCCCATTATACAGCTGATTGGGGGGACTGCCGGTTGAAGATAGAACAATAATATTAAAAGTCCGCAGAACACCTTTAAATATTAGCACAGACCATGAAAATTGTACCTGGCCACATTCTAGATCTGTAGTCCATCCTAAATACTAAATCCACATCTTGAACCCAGTGCCCATTAAAAATTGATAGGCCCATACTGTAGCTATGTGTCCCATGAAGGTATTTTTTCCAATAGATTCCATGAGAAATGGCTTGCTCTAATGCATTTTGTAGTATTGAAGTATTGTACCCTGGAAAAATAACTTCTATGGTAGAACACAGTGCCACACAAAGACACTATATAGAGAGTGACTATGGACCTACTGTATAGTAATGTGAATCCTTTCTGAGACATTAGAACAACTCTGAAGAAACCTTGTCTTGCACGTTGTACATGTTTGCTCTCCCTACTCAAACCCTACGTCTTACAAGGTGTCAAATGTGACACTGATTATCTGGTTTATCTGCATTCTTGAGTTAGGAGCAATAAATACATGTGTAAGGAATCTTCCAACATAACCACTATCTTAAAGGGGTTATGCCATGATTGATGTAAGAAATTAAAGAAGACCTTTCACTAGAATAAAAAATCTAAACTAAGCATACAGACATGGAGAGCGGCACCCAGGGATCTCCCTGCACTTACTGTTATCCCCGGGCGCCACTCCGTTCTCCCGGTATAGGCTCCGATATCTTTATATGTTCGGCTCCACCCGGTTGAGCCTGCCGGCGTCTCCTTCTCCCAGGCTGTAGCGCTGGCCAATCGCAGCGCTCAGCTCATAGCCTGAGAGTTTTTTTTTCTCTTAGGCTATGAGCTGATCGCTGCGATTGGCCAGCGCTACAGACATCATATAGTACATGACAATCTCTTTCTAACAAAGCTAGAACCAGTCCTGGACCTCACATGGATACAGAGATCTCCACATTCATTGTTCTGCTAGATTTATTTCAGGCTGGCAGCTCATTTCCTTTCTGCCATAGCTTTTTCCCTGCAACTTTCACAGTTTCTAACAGAAGATATATGGCTGGCGGCAGTTAAAAATTGAAACTGAGCATGTGCGACCACCTCAGCGAGGTGGACAAAAAATAAAGAAAAAAAACAAACAGCAGGTGGCGCAATACAGATACATTTTATTGAATAACTCAGTGGCTATGCTAAATGTTTAATTACATGCAAATACAGAAGTATTCAGATCCAGGTGCTGGTTTGAAAAATGTAGAATTTTTTTTCATGGCACAATCTCTTTAAGGCCCATTTACAATGCAAGTGGTGATGATTGCCCCAGTGATGATGATGATGATCATTTGTAGCTATTGCCCCATGTAAACATATCCAGGGATCAAATGACGAATGAGTGAGTGCTTTTCGTTGTAGATCGCATCTTTTTGCAGGCATAACATTTTTTGTTGGCAGCACATCAACTCGTGCAAACAGGGGACAGCAATGCAAACCATATGGGGTATGAATGATCGTACGAAAGGTTATTTATCCAACATACTCCAAATGATTGATACATTTAAATGCAACTAAACTAGCTTTGATTGATATATTATCAGTTGACACGCGTGTAAATGGGCCCTTAGAGAGACGCTTGCATGCACCAGTGTGAACTACTTGCACTTATACTACCTAACATTATTAGGGAGAGGAAAAACAAAACTTCGAGGCTTTGTGTCCTAAAAGGATTTGGTTTTCTGTCTCTCACTTTGTCCTCCATGTGCTTATTGTTTATTTGGCTCTTGGTTTCCTAATATTATATATCATTGCATAAAATTTTCTGGTGCTATTTTTAGAGAGCAGGTGCAGTGCCTCGCTGCTTCAGGGTTGAACTGTGTAGTGGCCTAAATTTTCTTCTTTTCTTTTTCTTTTTTGTCCTAAAGTAAGATATGGACGTCCCTTCCAGCTAGCATCGGGTGTCAAGATAAACTGTCCTCCCAAACTTAAAAGAGTGATCTGAGATCAGGGCTTTTTGTCAAAAAATGTACAGATCAGCTCCATTCAGATTTTTGACAAAATTCCCTTATATTTCGGAAAACAAAAATTCTGGGGAAAAAATATGTCTAAGGAATAATTCAGACATTCATATTGCAAACGCCAACCACTGGTTTAAAGGGTTATACCCATCTCAGATGCCATCAAAGCAAAGGTGTGGGTGTAGGACTGGCTTCTGTTTCCAGAAAAGGGCCCCCCAAAGTGAAGGAGAGCACACTGCACATGCACGGGTGCTCTCTATTCACTGCTATGGAAGTTCGGAAAGTATCCTAGTTAGTGCATACTATTTTCGGATTGCCCATTGCGGTGAATGGAGAGCGCACTGCACATGCATGGCCTCCTCTCTATTCACCTTCATGGGACTACCGGAAAAAGCTGAGCCAGACCTCGGCTATTTTTGGAACTCCCATAGCGGTGAAGGGAGGGATGCACTCCTTCACCTCGGGGGCCCCATTCCGGAGATGGGAACAGGTTCCATACCTATATATGCCTATGATGTCAGACCGGGAATTTCGGCAACAGTATAGATGCTAAAAGTGCCAACATTGTGGCAATTTGAATGAACCCAAAGGGTCATTGCACAACTACTGTTTTTTCAGAAACCGCCACTGCAGTTTTTGATGCAGTTTTGTGAGCCAAAGCCAGGAATGGATCCAGCAGGATGGAGAGGTGTACAGAATTTTTCACTTTATAGGATGCACCTGATGATTTATAGGATGCACCCCAAGTTTTAGAGGAGGAAAATGAGAAAAAAATATTTTTCATCAGACCTCTGATCAAACCCCCATATAAGATGCTCAGATCAGACTTCTGTTTCAGACCCCCATATCAGACCTTAAAATAAATACATTCACTTACCTTGTCTGCTCCGCTGCTCCTCTCCAAGTCCGGTGGTCTCCCCTGCATTTTTTGCTCCCTGATCTTCTCCAAACCCAGGCAACACGGCCCCAGGGAGGGTGAGTACCCCCAGCGCCTCACACCCCACTCCCTGCACCTACTGCATACTAGTGAGCGCTTCCATAATGGAAGTGTCCACTAGTATTCGCTTTATAAGACACACAGCAATTATCCCCCCACTTTTGGGGAGAAAAAAGTGCACCTTAAAAAGCGTAAATTGCAGTAAATTCTTACTTTATATTTCCCATAACTCTCTAATCCATTTCTGGCTTTGGCTCAAACAACTACCACAAGAGTGAGTGGTTTTTCGAAAAATGCTGTGTGTGAAACCACCCTTATGCCCCTTTCACACAGGCAAGATTTCCGCGCGGGTGCAATGCGTGAGTTGAACGCATAGCACCCGCACTGAATCCGGACCCATTCATTTCTATGGGGCTGTGCACATGAGCGGTGATTTTCACGCATCACTTGTGCTTTGCGTGAAAATCGCAGCAAGCTCTATTTTGTGTGTTTTGTGTGCAACGCAGGCCCCATAGAAGTGAATGGGTCTGCGTGAAAATCGCAAGTATCCGCAAGCAAGTGCGGATGCGGTGCAATTTTCACGCACGGTTGCTAGGAGACGATCCGGATGGGGACCCGATCTTTATTATTTTCCCTTATAACCTTTGATGACGTCACTACTCACATCACATGGTCCATCACATGAACCATCACCATGGTGATGGATCATGTGATGGACCATGTGATGAACGCAGTATCGTCATCAAAGGTCCTATTCCTAAAAAGAAGAAGACAGAATAGAAGCCGGGCTGCGCGAACAAGTGGATAAAGGTGAGTTAAATTATTATTTATTTATTTTTAACCCCTCCAGCCCTATTGTACTATGCATTCTGTATTCAGAATGCTAATATTTTCCCTTATAACCATGTTATAGGGGAAATAATACAATCTACACAACCTTGAACCCAAACCTGAACTTCTGTGAAGAAGTTCGGGTCTGGGTACCACAGTCAGTTTTTTATCACGCGCGTGCAAAACTCAACAACGGAACGCAATCGCAGTCAAAACTGACTGCAATTGGGTACCTACTCGTGCGGGTTTGCCGCAACGCATCCGGACCTTATCCAGACACGCTCATGTGAAAGAGGCCTTAGGGTACTTTTGCACATGCATTTGGCTCTGGTGTTTTTTCACCTGTATTAGTATGCCAGACTATGTGCCATATTTATTTTTGCCACCTGTAGTTTTCTAGCATTTTCTTCATAGCATTTTCCCCTAAAAAGAAGTTATTAAAATTCCTTTAAAAAACACCAGCATGCTGCATTTATGTAGTCCTGTGTTTTATATTTCCCATAGACTTTCAGCTAAGATCTGGAGC
The DNA here is from genome assembly GCF_905171765.1 of Bufo bufo. Classification (NCBI taxonomy): domain Eukaryota; kingdom Metazoa; phylum Chordata; class Amphibia; order Anura; family Bufonidae; genus Bufo; species Bufo bufo. Next base: position 119,769,156 of record NC_053398.1, on the reverse strand, counting down.
TGGTGTTTTTACTAGAAAAAAAAAATGCATGCACGAAAAGCAGCAAAAGTGCAGAAAAAAAATACCAGAAAACTGTGTGTGACGGCATTCTTAAAGCAGTTGTCATGTAGAGAAAGTGAATACAAGGCACTCCCTAATGTATTGTGATCATCCATATTGCCTCCTTTGCTGGCTGGATTCATTTTTCCATCACATTATACACTGCTTGTTTCCAGGAGTTACGACCACCCTGCAATCCATCCATGGTGGTCATACTTGCATGCTATAAGAAAAAGCATCGGCCTCTCTGGTGGCCGGGACTATGGGAGTGCACATAGGCTGGTGCTTTTTCCTATACTGTACAAGCACGGCCACCACTGATGGATTGCAGCTTCAGATTTTAGATCTATGGAAAATATAAAGTAATGGGACACACAGGTAATTTTTTTGCTACTGACTTTTTTTTGTTCATTTGAATTTTTTTTGGGCTTTCTGTCTTCAAAAACTCAACTTGCTGCAGCTCTTGGTGTTTTTTCAGCCATTTTCACATTACCTTCTCTATAGGGGAAAAACACCAAGAAGAAAACACTAGTGGGCAAAGACACTGTTTGTAAAAAGATACAGGAGACCAAAAAAAATACTTGGCTGTGGCTTATTTTTTTTTATGGTAAAAAGTGCCAGTGCAAGATCCATTACATGGTGTTTCTTCTTACTTCATAGCTATGGAGACACATTGTTCCGCCAAGGAGCTGTATACATAAAACAGCAGGAAATTCGTAGTCACAGCTATTTATGAAGTTTCTTCACTATTTTATAGGCGTAGGACATGATAAACGGTAGTTTGTTAGTGTGTGCATGGTATTTATGTCAGATGGTGCTGAAATTAGGAAAGGAAGAAGCTTCTAAAGCGGATATTCACCGCAGGTCCGCAGTTCTATCCACATCTGTATAACTACTTCTATGACATCTTCTGTAAAGAGCCGTGGTCACAGGTTCCTTTGATCCTTTCATCCAGGGTAACGTGTATTTCATACGTCGGCTTTTGTACGACCGGCACTCAGGAATCACACAATGAAGACTCTCTATATGCACAGTACAATCTTGTCACTCATTCTCTGCGCGTAAAATTCACTGGCAGCCATCTCCCGTTTTATGGCTGCGGTAAAACTCCCCAGTCAATCGAAGTCTTTAATAGCTTCTAAACTTGCTCTAAACTTTAATAATAAATATTATTGAATGGTGGTATATTAAAGCAATTCATTCTTGGCAAAAAGCAAGGGCGGATTTGATTTGATTCCCCCGTTGTTCCTCCCTCACCCCCCTCCCAGCCCAGCAAGCTAGCACCGAAGGATAATGCTGCTACTTCTATGCCGTAGATTTTAATATAGTCTCTTGCTCCTCTAGGTCCTATAAAAATGAAACCTAGTAGTATTCATTTTCTCCGAGAGCTGATTATTCCCAGATGTGCTTCACGAGCATGTGCCTGTGTACGTGAATGTGGTCTGTCCATGTCGCTCTGTATGTATGGACCCTCGTACGTGGGAAAAGCTTGTCCGTGTTCTCAAGGTCCCTAACTGGGCAAGTGGCTAGCTTTAGGGTAGGCTCACACCTCTGTTTAAAGAGGACCTTTCATCAGTTTAGCCATAGTCTAATTATGGTCTTACCTTATAGGGCGGCCCCCACTGATGCCATGCCCCTTTTTTTTCACCCGCTCTTGGCCCCATTGATTTTCCGCGCCTTATATTATAATGAGCCGACTCGGTTATACTAGGCGGAGACCCGCAGTTTTGCTGTGGGCGGTTCTCTTCTCCCTGGCTGTGAGCGCATCCAATCAGAGCACACCGCTCTTAGCCAGGGAGGAGCTCATTCTCCCTGGCTAAGAGCGGTGCACTCTGATTGGATGCGCTCACAGCCAAGGAGAAGAGAACCGCCCCCAGCGAAACTGCGGGTCTCTGCCTAGTATAACCGAGTCGGCTCATTATAATATAAGGCGCGGAAATCAATGGGGCCAAGAGCGGGTGAAAAAAAAGTGCCATGGCATCAGTGGGGGCCGCCCTATAAGGTAAGACCATAATTAGACTATGGCTAAACTGATGAAAGGTCCTCTTTAACTGCTATGGTAGGGTGAGCTGGCAGAGAATAGTCTGCTGGAATTCATTGGATCCAGCCTAGCCAGATACTACCATTCACTGCTGGACCCTATTGACAATAATGGGGTCTATCAGGGATCCGGACGGTTTCTGGCATGAGTGCCGGTTCCTGGCGGGGCACAAACCGCTGCTTACATCAGATTTTGTGTGGCTAAAACCTGGCATTCCTGCTGAAAACCAGCTGGATCCCTGATGGCTCCCATTATTGTCAATTGGGTCCAGCGGTGAATGGCAGTATCTGGTTAGGCCGGATCCGGGCTGCTATTGGCTGCCAACCCCCCCACCTCCCGTGGCCGAATGTTTTGATCCATGCGACTGGGAAATGCAGCGGCAGCCATGCAGGGATCAGGATCGACATGGGTGCTGGGGAGCTGGGTAAGTATATTCTATATGAGGGGCCTGGGCATTGGAGGGCATGTTTTAGACTTTGGATAACCCCTTTAATTTCTTCTGTTACCTGTGAGAGCAGTCTGGATATAAAGCTAAATTAATGGCAGAGTTTAAAGGGTTGTCGGATCTATAAATCCATTTTCAAGTGCCCTATTAGGAAACTCTGGCGGGTCCACCCATCTAGTGCAGGAGCCTCATCTATGAGCTGGAGAGTAGAGCCACTGTAAAGAGTATCTCTTGCTCTGGAGGGCCCTGCACATCCATACATTACATGGACAACCCACTCGTTTCAGTGGAAACTTTGTAATGCACCATTCTTCCTGCGGTGGTGCTGCAGAGAACGCTTGCTGCTAAGCTCCCCTATAGATCACCGCTGATCATTGGGACTGTCCACAACGAGACACCCTGTGATCAGGGAGAGATTGTCCAACGCAAAAGTAAAATAAAACCTCTTTCAGAGTCCCACCAGCTTTGTTCCCTGCGCCTTTTGATAAGGGTATTGGGTGCTTTTCAAGTCATATATAAGAGATGGGAGTCATCCTATCCTTTGGCTGCAGGACCCAGCACTGGGTATGGTACATTACACAGACAGTCCATTGATTTAATAGACCCCATGTGCCATGTAATACGTCTTTTCCCCTGTGGTGGCGCTGCAGGAAAATGAAACACTTTGCTGCTAGGTTCTCCAGCTGATCGTTGAGATGATTAGCTTATTTTGAGGAGACCCCTCTAATAGAAAGGAACTGTCTGAAAAGTACAAATAAGTTCATAGCGGTGGATTTCGTTCTGTATATATCTATTTCTAGGGTTTGGATCGATGTTTGTACATATGTAGAGCTTCTGTGCTGCATATGTCTGTATTCATGCATGTGCTAATGGCACGCAGGTGCTGACACGGCTGTTCTACCACACTGCACACCATCCTATGCCCAGCTGCTCCTCCGCTCATTCTCCAGTTGTTTTCCCAGGCTTCTCTGCCTCTGGGCTCAATTAAAAAATGTGCTCCACATCTCATCAGGTAGTGTTAAAATCTAAGGCTGAGCCAAAAAGTGGAGAAAGGAAATGCCTTTGTTTAAGAACACTCATCTTTCATCCGGAGAAGCGGCTAAACACCTGTGCACCGATCTTATGTATATGGCAGGCGGCAAAATGCAGAATATTTCATAATGAGAAATACCATATCTGAAGCTGCTACATATGGTATACCGTAGATGACATACTAGATGAATGCAGTTGTGTTCTAGGACCGCTTGAAAGGGTTGTACCACCTGTTAGGACGATGGGACCTCATAGGTTCTAGACTCCTCTCTATGCCATAAACTACTTTGGTAGACTTCATGTGGTCCCTGCTTGGAAAATGTCCTTCCCATGTAGATAACGGTGTATTCGCACAAAGTACTGGCCCTGGGTTTCCTGCTGGCTGTCCTTCAGAGGTGTATGATACAAAAAAAGGTATTCAAATGTATATCCAATCACTTTCATGGGGCAAATGAAATCCAAAGGATTAAACTGTGGACTCTGTTTGCCCCATTAAAGTGAATAGAGCAAAGATGAGGCTGAGGCAGCTCTTTAGCTCAGGGCTCTAAAGTTACTTGTCCTGCTGTGTGATTAGGACAGGTTTTGTGTGTGCTAATTGGATGGTGGCCTTTTTATTTCTCCTAACGATTGCTCCCCAGACAAAACGAGCCATTATAATAATAAAAGGGATTTGGGAATAAATTTAGAATAAAGTATTATTTAACATTTTCTTAATACCTGGGGAACTTCTTTAAGTTCTACTTATGTGCCCCGATATATAGAGGTATATGAACAAAGCCTTATTGTGACACCCTTAATAAGGTGAGGGGTCAACTTTTTCTTTTTTTTTTTTCTTATTCCTTTCTTTACTAGGCAGTCAGGGTCATTTGAGCAGCCAGAATAAGAAGAAAACCATTTCTGTCTGAACAAGTAAACAAGAAGCTTGGAAGGCAGAGATGTTAAATAGCCGGAGTGTCTTGCCATTGCAGAAATTTGAATGTTAAGTGAAAAGTGACTCAAGTATAAAGGTTACGATTGAGCTGCCAAGGCAGTGAATGCTGACTCCCAATACTCTGGAGACAAAGCAGACTTTGTTATTCCACGGGGAGAAAAGTGCGGCCTAACACAAAGGTCTTGGTGACTCTGCCGTGTACTACGATCCTGTTGTATTTTAAATGATAAACAAGAAGTCAATAAGAGACATTAAAGAATTAACTGATTTCTCCCTGGACATTCCCAGAGGTTCCCATACTTCTACCTGGAAACGCACTCAGAGGGGTTCTCTACTTTTGACCAAATCTTTTTGTTAGTAGGGATAATGATAAGCCAAACAGAGTGTCCTGCTGGTGCTGTGACCCCAATAATAAGCTGTAGACTGGAGAAGAATGTGGAAGCAAGTGCTTAATTTCCCTGCACTGCCTCCACAGGGCAAACAGAGAATTACACACTCCATTAAAATCAATAGTCGTCTTTGTGCCATGTTTTCTGCCTTTCAACTTTAGATAAGGCCCCATCCTATTTTGACTCTTCAACAGCGATCTTTATAATGGGTTTTTATAAACCAGACATCCTTTTTAGGTTCATTATTATACATATCCTAATTAGGTATAGATAGCACTGTAGTTTCTATCTGGGTACAACACTTTAAGACAGAAGAATGACCACCGTATGTCATCTACAATAGGGTTGCTGTAGGGGTTGTTACTATGCAGCGTAGTGAGGAGTTAAAATCTGCAAATAGCCATCATAGTCATATTGTATGACTTAAAATTGAAGGTGAATTATTTTGTGGGCTACTCTAATATACTGTCATTAGCTCCAATATACCCCTGAGAAGTCTGTGACGGGTCACATTCATCCAGGTCATGGTATATCAGTAGTAATAAATCAGAGCAACTGGACTTCTTATATATATTTTTTTCTTAAAGATGTTTCGATAGTCCTGCGACTGGCACTCTCAATTAGAAAGGCTTGTGTGAGAATTCTCCAGTGTTAAATACCAGTGGGTGACTCATGCTTCAGTCATGGAGTTAAGGTGTTGACTGCATTTGTATTACTGAAGCTATTAGGTGTGGTTCAACTGCTTTGGTGTTAGAGCGCATTGTAAGTGGCAGACAATATACTGTATGTTGCCAAACCTAGCATCAATTGCATCTATCACACCTCTTCTGAACCTGTCTTCCTCTGTGTCTAAGATGCAAACCTCGGTGTCATCAAAGAAGTGTCCTTAAAGGGGTTGTCCAGGCTTTTTCTATTGATGACCTATCCTCAGGATAGGTCATCAATATCAGATCAGCGGGGGGTCAGACACCCGGCACCCCCTCCGATCAGCTGTTTGAGGAGACGGCTAGCACAGTGCGTACGTGCCGTCTACCTTCTCTCTTCCTGTTCAGCGCTGCAGTCCCATAGACATACAGCGGAGAGCAGGAGGAGAGAAGGGAGTCTCCTCAAACAACTGATCAGATGGGGTGCCGGGTGTCGGAATCCCCGCGATCTGATATAGATGGCCTATCCTGAGGAAAGGTGATCATCAATGGAAAAATCCTGGACAAACTCTTTAAGATGTAGATACACAGCTGAATTCTACTGCAGGTCTTGGCTCTTCTGTGCTGGGACATGCACTGGTGTAGCTGCTGTTTTGTTTCCCCAATGTACAATCCTGGACTCTCCTCACTGCACTGGACTGCATACACAGTATTGCTCTTTTTGTGTTTTGGTGATGGGTCTTTTGGGTGAACCAGGTGTTGCCAGGTTTTTATAGAAGACAGGGATGCAATGTTTGTTAAGAACCAAGCTCTTCTTTGTGTCCTGCTTTGTACCTTCACTGGCAATCTTGACATTCTTTTTTTTCCTGCTGCTTACAATGTGGCTCTAACACCTCTCCCAAGGCAGTTTAGTAGCTTCAGCCATGCATATGTAATTAATACCTTATCTCTATGACACAAATTACCAGTATTTAATGCGTGAGAATCCTCGTTCAAGCCATTCTAATGGAGACAGCCAGTTGGACGACTCGCAAAGCATCTTCAAGAAAAAATTGCAAGTCCAGTTTCTGTGACTTATTACTGCTGATAAACCCGAGAAGCCTCATAGCTTGTAAGCTTCCAGTGTCGTCCTAAGTCGTAGACCAGGGATGGCCAACCTGCGGCTCTCCAGCTGTTGCAAAACTACAACTCCCAGCATGCCCAGACTTTCTACAACTATCAGCCTACAACAGGGCATGGTGGGAATTGTAGTTTTACAACAGCTGGAGAGACGCAGGTTGGCCATCCCTGTCCTAGACAGTTTTTAACATTCTGTAGGACTTGTCTCATACAGTCCACTCTATAGCTTGTTCTAGTTCCTAAAAAGTGGACATAGTCATAGGATATCAGGTATCACATACAATTAGCATGCACGTTTTTATGCAGTAGAGTGGTGGTAATGACATTTGTTGGCCCTTTACCATTTGTTGGCCCTTTACCTCAGTAGGAAAGCATCAGAATTATGCCGATAATTTGTCACCAGTCTTATCCATATTTTCCTTGATGTTAGAGTTGTTGGGATTGACGGACACCATCAATATTAGAATTTTGGCAGATTCCACCAGAATTGTCAGGATCTATGACGTTTTCATCCTCTGTGGTCACATTACAACAACCTGTGCTGTCATCGCATGGACACGCCGTCATACAACTGCTGCGCTGTTTTACTGGTGGTTGATATCCCCTTAGCCGGGATGGGTAATTATTGGGTCTACATTTCCCGTAATAACATTATTGTATGTAAGTTTGCTCCTAATTAGAGATGAGCGAAGTATGGAAACATTTGAATCGTCTGCTTTGCCGAATTTTACCAAAAAATTTGCTTTGTGATTAATTACCTTGTCACAAAGCGCATTTCTTTGTAAGTAGTGGGTGCAATGACAGAGAGCGGCGATTGCACCATCCCCCCGTCATTGTACCCGTTCATAGCTGATCGCGGCATCTGACATTGGTATTACAGTGTAAAATAAAAAAAATTAACAAAATCATATTTACCTCATCCATTTGATCGTGAAGAGCTGCTGTCGCCATCTTGATTGAAGATCTAGCGCAAAATCTTGCACGGCCCGTGACATCATCACAACGGCTGGCGTGGTGACGTCATACGTCACCGCACGTGGGATTTCACACAGGATCTTCAATCTATCGCGCTCAAACGGATGAGTTAGGCCTCATGCACACGACCGTTGTTTTATTCCGTGTCCGTTGTTCCGTTTTTCATGATTTTCTGATGGGTCCGTTGAAAACTCAGCTAATGCACCGTTTGTCATCCGCGTCCGTGATCCGTGGTTTCAGTCCTTCAAAAAAATATAACCTGTCCTATTTTTTTCACGGAAAGCGGTTCAAGTCAAAGGGACCTTCAAAAACACGGAGGCACACAAGATTGTCATCCGCGTCCACGTCCGTTTTTTTCCTATGATTTGCATGGCAAACTTGACTTAGACTTTTTTTTACTTTCCTCCAAAAATAAAGGAAGACAAACGGAAACGGATCACGGAACAACGGAACCCCATTTTGCGGAACGGAACACAACAACGGTCGTGTGCATGAGGCCTTAATTACATTTTTTACCGCCACTCAGGGAAAATCGATTCGTTACCAACAAAGCAGGAGGAAATTCGGCTTCCTTGCGAATAAAATTTTCACTGAAATTCGGATCCCACTACTCCTAGTCATGGATGGTCCATGCACGTAATATTTTTAAAGGTCATTTAATAGGTACCATTAGCTTTGAGGGGTCCATTAACCGGCTTTGGTTACGTTATGGACAGACTCTTTGTCCATTTCTGGGACAAACATATGGTCCTGGCAGATAAAATAGAAAATAAGAAATAGACTACGACACAGTTTTTTTTTCATTAAAGTACAATATATCTGATATCTGAAAAAGCAAATTGCTTAAAAGGGCATGACGAGGTAGTAAAACGGCAGGAGATTTATGGCCGGTGTATCTAAACCAGAATAGGTCTTTATTAATAGTCATATCTCTTTCATTAAAATCAGATCCTTCAAGTTCTCATTCTGAAGTTATAAAATTTCAAAAGAATGTTTCAGAATTGAGAAAATTGTAGCGTACAAGAATAGAGAGCGCGCGAGGGTCTATAAATCAAGCCTTGAACGATAGTATATTAAATGATAACCTTGTCATATTTAATGTCACGGCAGAAGGATGTGTGGAGCCATTGTCCCCTCTAGGAAAGCGGTGAAGAGGATTTAGAGGAGTTTGAGTCCTCTCTAAATAAACCCCTATTAGACGGGTAACTTCTCAATCTCAAGGCTTGCGTCAAGAAAGAACGGGCCTGTATAGAATGGCTGACAATGAATGCTGCACATTTTAACCCCTTCCCGCCAATGGGTGTGCATGCACGCCTGGACACAGCAGTTGTGCCTGTTTGATGACCTGCTGGAGACTGGCTCTTAAAAAAAATGCTGAAATCAGTTGTAATTAGAGGCTTAATAAATAGTGGCGCTCCATTTGCTAAGTCGCAGTTAACGATGACATTGTTATCATCGAGTGTTCATATGTTTATGCAGCGATGCCCGGTCTTTTAAATGGATCAAAATATCCGGCGATTTTGGGGTGTCAGCCAATAGCAGGCAGCGACGGGGACAAGCCTCTCTAGGATCATTGATGACGCTAGGGAGGCTCGTCCACGTCATGGCCTCCTATTGGCTCCCCCGCCCTCATTGCGCAGATCAAAACATCCAGGAAAGCAGCAGTGGTCGTGCTGGGACCAGGAGCAATGCACGTGCCAGGGTGCGTGTTAGGTATAATCTATATGAGGTGCCCGGACATTAGGGGGGTCATTATAGGGGTTGGATAACCTCTTTTGTGGGGTTGTTCCATCTGGGACTTTTATCATCATTATTATTATTATTTTGATGTCATTATTATTTTGACTTTGAATATAGCTAGAATATTCCACCAATGTCAGATAAATGCTACTCACCTCTTCAATCCACCACCGATCCTCACAGATGCTCTGATGATCACCTGCTTTTTTTTTGTTTGCCACCTGCTATCGGTGAAGTGCTGCCCTGAGCCGTCCTGCCTGCAGTACAGCAGACCACTGATTGACTGCCGTGGTCATCAGTGGCAGCTTGTAATCTGTGAACAGTGGGGGACCATCAGAGTATCTGTGTTAGATCAGCGGGGGATTGAAGAGGTACGTTTATATTTGGTTTTTATAACATTTGTGGATTACGTGGCCAGACCCTTTAAATTGTTGGTATGCCTTGGGTACATGTGCATTAGTCTACTTTCACACTGGCGTTTTGGCTTTCCATTTGTGAGATCCGTTCAGGGCTCTCGCAAGCGGTCCAAAACGGATCCGTTTGCATTGTAACGTATTCTGAATCCATGACGGGTCCGCACAAAACGCGAATGTGAAAGTAGCCTTAGTCATCTGCATCTCTATCAATCCCCTAACATACCTTTTCAAGGAAGGCCATTGTCAGAAGGATGTGGAGCCTGTTTAAGGTAGGCTGTATTCTGTCCATGGGACAACAGTCTACCATAAAACAGTCAGTTCCCGCCAAGGGACCAGCTTTCAGATTCCCTGCATTGTCCTTGCTGTGTTATAAGAAGTATATCTATTAGGCCTCATGCACACGACCGTTGTTGTGTCCGTTTTCCGTGATTTTCTGCGTACCCATTGACTTTCAATGGGTCCGTTTAAAACTCGGATAATGCACCGTTTGTCGTCCGTGATCCGTGTTTCCAGTCCGTCAAAAAAATAGGACCTGTCCTATTTTTTTCACGGACAACGGTTCGCGGACCCATTCAAGTCAATGGGTCCGTGAAAAAACACGAAGGCACACAAGATTGTCATCCGCGTCCGCATCCGTTTTTTTCCTATCATTTGCAAGGCAAACTTGACTTAGATTTTTTTTTCTCTTTTCATGTCTGGTGATCCTCCAAAAATCAAGGAAGACACACGGAAACAAAAATGGAAACGGCTCACGGAACAACGGAACAGCTTTTTGCGGACCGCAAAAAAATACTGTCGTGTGCATGAGGCCTTAGTGGTAGATGCGTTAGTCTGCACTTACATTTGTGTCCCTCGTAGCTTCAGGAATGCTTTGTATTTAGCATAAGGCAAAACGGGCACCAGACACCTGTCAATATAATTGCCGTCATCTACTACTTCAGCCACAATATCCTGCTGTGGTTACTCTCGAACATATGGTAGAGCTTATGAGTGTATTAACTAGGGCATACAGGGGAGAGTTTGTACAGTTCTTACTGACAAGTCATTTCTTAGAAGAGCAAACTTTTGTAATTTTAGACGTATCTGTCAATTTTTATCCTTGTGGTGGTTTACTATACTTTTTTAATGTACTTTTATGCAAAAAGTTTAGTGCTGATGTGACTGAGTCCAAAAATTTTCTCCTTTTGGGAAACACATTCCAGGGATATTTTGAATGATTGTCTATAAATGGCCAAACCAATAGGTGTTTTGTAACAGAGGGTGAACCATTTCCAAATTTTTGTTTTATATTGGACAGATTTTTCACCGGTTCTCTACCTTCGTAGTGATTTATTAAGTCTAGGGCAAAATAACCTAGAAAGAGTTGCTCTTCACAACTGGTCAGGTCACTGTTCTCATTTACCAACCTGTCTTACAGAAGCGAAAGCTACTGTCTAATGTGATAGATTGTGATAAGAAAATTCACCTATCTAGGAAAACTGAGTGCTATTAAAGGGGGTGTCCAGATAAGCAAACACATTTTCATATACCCTAGGAAGGAGTTAAAGGGGTTATCTAATCCCTATAATGATCCCCAGAATGCCTGGGCCCCTCCTCTAGAGCATACTGCTCCCCGACACCCGCGTCCCTCCAAATCCCTGCATGGCCACCGAATCATCTCCCCGTAGTGGGGGAGCAGCCAATAGCAGGCCGTGACTGTGACCAGCCTCCCTAGAGTCACTCGTGTGACGGGAGATGCTCCAGTGGCCATGCAGGGATCAGGAGGGATGCGGGTGACGGGGAGCAGGTAAATATGCTCTAGAGGAGGGGCCTGGGCATTCTGGGGGTCATTATAGGAATTAGATAACCCCTTTAATAGAAGGGGGTCCATTGTTCACAATGCTCACAGAGTGTCTCTCCCTCTGGAGGACCTGTCCTGCACTACACAAACATCCCATTAATTTGAAGGGACACTGTGTTATACTTAATTTCCCATGTGGTGGCGCTGCAGGGAAATGTAATACCTACTGCCACAATGATCATAGATTACCGCTGATCCCTGGGGTTCAGCAGTGGGACACTTAGAGATCAGTATAACGGTCAAGAGACTCTTCTAAACAGTAGGGATTGCCCAAAGCAAAGAACCCCTTTAAAGGGCATCTGTCAGCAGATTTGTAGCTATAATACTGGCTGACATGTTGCATGTTCACTTGGCAGCTGAAGGCATCTGTGTTGGTCCCATGTTCATATGTGTCTGTATTGCTGAGAAAAATTATGTTTTAATATACGCAAATGAGCCTGTAGGAGCAAAGAGGGCGTTACCATTACACCTAGAAGCTCAGCTCTCTCTGCAACTAACACGTCTTCTCTGCACTTTGATTGACAAGACCAGGCAGTGTAAATGTCATCATGTCTGGCCCTGTCAAAGTGGAGAGAGCGCGGCAGTTGCAGAGATAGCAGAGCCTCTAGGAGTAACGGCAACTCCCCCATTGCTCCTTGAAGCTTATTTGCAACTTAGAAAAAAAACTAAAAATTCGGCCCTCAACATTTCCAAACAGAAGTACTCTATCTCTCTCATCTCCTCACTGTCAAATAGCCCAAAATCCTTGACACTTTTTATTCCCTTCTAAGCCCTAAAGTTCATGTACCCATCACTGACCTCTGTGCTGATGACATAGCCATTTACTTCAGAGACAAGATTGGTAAAATATGGCAGGAAATAATCTCCCAGTCCGCAACCAATTTTAATCCTCCTCCCTCCCACATTTCCACATGCCCTCTCTCCTCTATAATAGATGAATAAGTCTCCAGGCTTCTTGACCCACAACCTATAGCAGTGATCCTCTTCCCTCACACATTCTTCATTCCCTCTTCCCAGCTATCATTACTCACCTTACTACAATATTTAACCTCTCTCTCTCTTCTGGTATCTTTCCATCCTCTTTCAAACATTCTGTTAGAATCCCACTAGTACTAAAAACATCTGTTGACCCGACCTGTGCTGCTAACTACCAACCTGTTTCTAACCTTCCCCTTATCTCAAACTCCTGGAACATCTTGTCTATCTTTCTGCAAACTCTCTTCTTGACCCCTTACAATCTGCCTTTCACCCTCTCCACGCTACAGTAAAGTCTCTAACGATCTCCTGACAGCAAAAACGAATGGCGACTATTCTCTACTGATTCTTCTGGATCTCTTTGCAGCATTTGATATGGTAGACCACAAAGTCCTCCTCACTATGCTGCACTCAATTGGCTTTAAGTACACTGCTATCTCACTGGCCGCTCCTTTAGTGTATCAGTTACTGGCTCTACTTCTCCTCTTCCTCTTGATGTTGGGGTTCCTTAGGGTTCAGTCCTAGGTCCTCTACTCTTCTCTTTCTACACAGCCCCCATCGGACAGCGTATCAGTAGATTTGGCTTTCAGTACCATCTCTATGATGACGACACCCAAATCTACACATCATCCCCTGACATCACCCCTGCTTTACTCCAAAACACCAGTAATTGTCTAATAGCTGTCTCTAACATCATGTCCTCTCTGTACCTAAAACTGAATCTCTCAAAAACTGAGTTGCTTTTCTTTCCCCATGTACTAACCCACCTAAACTTGATATTTCAATTTCGGCCTGTGGTACTATCATAACTCCTGGGCAGCACACCCGCTGTTTTGGGGTCATGTTTGACTCTGATCTTTCCTTAGTTCCCCATATCCAATCACTTGCATGCTCTTGTCATCTGCACCTCAAGAATATCACCAGAATCTGCCCCTTTCTAACGGTGGAAACGGCTAAAACATTTGTTGTTGCTGTGATTCATTCTCATCTTGACTACTGTAATTCATTACTAATTGGTCTTCCTCTCACTAACCTCTTCTCTCTTCAGTCTGTCCACCCGATACACTGATGCTTCTAGCCTGTGCCAGTCACTTCACTGGTTGCCCGTCCACCGCAGAATACAGTTCAAACTTCTCACCCTCGCACACAAAGTTCTCCACAGTGCTGCACCTTCATACATCTTCCCCCTCCTTACTCTCTACCATCGTTCTCTTACACTCTATTCTACCAGTGATCTAAGATTAAAATCTTCCATAATTCGTGCCTCTCACTCCCATCTTCAAAACTTTTATCGAGCTGCACCTACTCTCTGCCCTGGAATATCAGGTCAATTCCCAACTTGCCTACCTTCAAACATGCCTTAAAAACGCATCTTTTTAGGTTGGTTTATCATGCTTCCTAAACTGACTCTTCCCCTTGTAACCCCCCACCCCAACTCTTCAGACCTGAACTCAATCTTCTGACAGTCCTAAACCCAAAGCACTAGCGCACGCAGTTTGGCCTACACCATTCTTTTTAGTACAAGGATGGCTGGACTACGTCATATAACAATGAGCTACCTTTTATGTCACCCCCACTTCCTTATAGATTATAAGCTCTTGTGGACAGGGTCCTCACTCCTAGTGTTTTAGTTGTATACTAGCCTGTAACTTTGTGATGTCTTTTGTATGTCATGTACATGCACCTTCTGAATTGTAAAGGGCTGCGGAATATGGTAGCGCTATATAAATAAAAAATATTATTATTATGTCAGTACCCATAAGGTATTACCTATTGTTGTCGCATCCCAATTCCATAATTTCCATCCTCTAAAGGAAGCTGCAAATAAGTCAACACGTTGTTATTTTAGTTTACAAAGTATTTGTTATTCAGTACTTTAACTTAGGCACCATATAGTGATTTATATAGCTTATTTATGAACTGGTTCCCTGTCAAGTGAATACAGGGACGGGTGACTTTGTTATAAACAGTGAATATCTCTATTAGCAAGAGAGTGGCCTGAAAAGTTATGTTCAGCCAACTAAATAAAAGTCTGGGTAAGGCTGGTAAGTTTTTCACAAAGGTAACATAGAAAGCACAAACAGATGCAGCCAGCTAGACAAACCACACACTGATAACCATTATTCCATCAAAGAATACCCCCTTATGGTCGAATAATAGGATGTCAAGTCTAATGTGATGGCTCATCTGTAATGAAGAAGTATAGAGGGATTAGTGAAATAATAGTGGTTCATTTATGTGTAGAATCCTGCTGGTCTGTGGAGCAAGAAGCGATTTTTGATGGAAAGAACATGCAGATGTTTTGGCATCGACAGTACAGTAGAGAAGAATTACGTCCTACAGCTTTGGATCATGAGCAACATTTTGTACAACTAAAGAACATTTCATACATGATTCCCACTTTCTTGAACTTTGGGTGACAACCAAAGAAAATAAGACCTTGTGGGTTCCACCACAGAGATACTTAAGACGAAAGACGCCGATGATGTCCCAATGTAGATACGTCAAATGAATACAGACATAGAGGCCGACACTTCCACCAATCACCCAAAGCCATAGGCATACACATAAGCGAAAAGAGACAGAGGGTGTGCACCTACACAGTGAGCACTATATACGAAGACTAATATATGAAGACAAAGGAAAACGCAATCCCTGTGGGACCTAAAGCTGGATTTACACGAGCTGACTGAGTGGTCGATTGTCGGGAAGGAAGCGGTCTTTCCTGACAGTCGGCTGCTCGTCCAGTAAAGGAGACTGCAGATTTACATGCAGCTATCTCCTTCACTGTATGAGGACGAAGGATCGTCATAGCGATCTCTCATTCTCATACTGATTAATGGTTTCTGAGCAGTAGATCGCTGCCCAGAAGCGATGATCAGTGGTGCCTGCATGAACAACAGGATCACCCAATGAACGAGCATTTTGCTTGTTCATCGGGTGATTGGCAGCACATTTACATGGCCAGATTGTAGGGGACCACTGAAAATCCAAACTTGTTGAAATAATTAGGCAGCACTCCATACATCAGTGTAAAGGGTGTTGGGCCTACTTTAACCCATTCAACGTTTCTGCACAATGAGGCCTTTGTCAAGCAGTGTGATCAGTGCCATGAATATATAACAGTGTGTGTGTATATATATATATATTTATATATACACCCATACAGATACACACATGCAATAGAGCTAGGGATTAGGGATTATTTTGGATTACAGTGGTACTATTTACCTACTATACATGAAAAAAATGGAAGCTCTTCACACAGTCTTCTTTGCAGAAGCATGTGTCGGGCCCATCTACCAACGTCAAGGTGGCTTCTGCAGATGGGTACCACACACTAACAGAATTTCCTCTCCTGGGCCTAATTTAAGCCTCCAATGTTCAGGGCGGTGTAGAAACCAGCTATATTTATACTCTGCTCAGAAGTCCTGGGCAGATGGGCGGGGAGTGGTGCTTAACCTAAAAGGAGGCAGCTACAGATCTTGTACTTATGGATGGATTCTACGAACTTTCAATAAAGAAGATTTTTAGGGAATTATTCATTACTGTGCTGGATTTTTCCTTTTGGACTGAATTTGATCTGCATGACCCATACTGAAGATAGGTCAGTAATTTCGCTGCACTGTACATCTCCTTTAATGGGCATCTGTCAGCAGGTGAAGGCATCTGTGTTGGTCCCGTTCATCTGTGTCCACATTGCTGAGAAAAATTATGTTTTCATAGATTCAAATGAGCCTCTAGGAGCAACGGGGGCGTTGTCATTACACCTGGAACTGCCGCACCCTCTCGACTTTGATTAACAGGTCTAGAACTGATGACATTTTCACTGCCTTGTTTTGTCAATCAAAGGGCAGAGGGTGTGACAGTTTCAAAGAGAGCCGAACCTCTAGGTGCAATGACAACGCCCCCGTTGCTCCTAGAGGCTAATTTGCATATAATAAAACATAATTTTTCTCAGCAATGCGGGCACATATGAACTTGGGACCAACACAGATGCCTTCAGCTGCCAAGTGCACATGTAACAGGTCAATCAGTGTCATAGGTACAAATCTGATGACAGATGCCCTTTAAGTTTTACTTGAGCCATGGTGTCTCCCCTTAATTGTGTTGGGTACATACAGTAAACTTACAGACAGTACCACAATCCAATCCGAGCTCTGTGGGAATCATAAGTAGGATGACAAATGCCGAATATTCTCTCTCGAGTTGTGTGTAAAGCAATTCAATAAAATGACTCCTTTCCTATAAACATTGTTAAGTTCTTCCATCACTTCTGTGTTCTTAACATTGAAGTCTCTCCTGCTACACTCCCAATGACCTAACACTTGTATTTACCATTTCAAAGTGACAGCACTGCCTAGGGCAGTAGTACAAAGCGTCCGCCGAGTGTTTGTTTGCTCGGCGCTCTTCATTTTGAACACATTTGGCTCAAGGTTGTCCTAATAGTAGTAGGGTGTCAATGTTCAAGGGTGAACAGCGATTCCTTTTTTCTACGAGGCGTCCAAATTCAGCTTTTAACGACTTCCAGGTGCACCCTGTTACAGTGCAGATTTGGCAAAAATGTCTGTACTTTCTGGGTGGATGCCTTGAAAAACACTGGTCGCACTTTGAAGTTATTGCAATTATGTTTATAGAAAAAGGAAGCTCAGAGAGGGCCCTCTCCCTGCAGCCCGAGGAGCTTGCTAGATTTAAAGCGCGCTGTTTTTCAGCACTGCATGTTAATGTTAGAAAAAAGTGTTAATTCTTTTAAATCTTGAAAGTGAAATGTGAACGGGGGAGGGGGGACGCTTCTGTTGAAATCTGCAACCATAATAACATCTGGGCTCGGGGCCTTTAAAACGAACCGTGTGTGGGAACACCCTGAAATTATTTTTCTTGGACTTGTTAGACTTCTGCTGTTTTTTGGTCAATTAAAAAGTTTAAAGTTCACATTAATTAGATATATTGACTGAAAAGGGATACAAATGCATTTTTCTATAATTTTCTATGAACTCAGCTACTATCTATGAACCTACTGTGCCTTTCATGGAAATTGTCACCACCCACATTAGTCCCTGTCCTGAGTGGACTGAGGACCTCTAATTACCATTTCTCCAACACACACAAGGGACAGTTAATCTATCCTTATTTTTGTTGAGTGTGTGAGGAAATGCACACAAACCCATGGATAACATCCAAACTCTATGTGGATATGGTCTTTGGCCAGATTTGAACCCAGGTCTGCAAGTCAATGGTGCTACTCATATCTAGAAATATGTAAAAACATCTTATTTTTTAGCTAGGTATTCCAGCCTGGACACCTATTACTTACCCAATGGATAGATGTTAAATGTTAGATCTGTGGTTGTTTGAATGCTGGGATATGTATAGTCACAAGAACAGAAGACCCTGGTTCTCTGCCCCCTAGCCACATGGAATAGTGGTGGAGCTTTCACACCCAAGCTCCTTTAAAGTGTATGGAACTGCTGGAATCAGCTTAGTGCACTGTTCTCATGCAGATGGTGGAGGCAGGGGGACAGGATTTCCCTTTCTATCAACTGGTGGGCTCCTAGTGCTCACACCCCCACCAGTGTAACATTTCTCACCAATATGGTACATAGTTGATTGATGTTTTAGCTCAGAACAACTCTTAAAGGGTCCCACATTCTCTTCAGTTGGTGAAAATCACAGATCACAGCCCCTTTAATATTGCTGTCTTTTGACATATCTCAAGTGATGGTTAATGGCTATGGACAATTCGTCTTTATTTAAAAATTTCAGCAGTTTTTGTGATATATGCGGTTAAGTATCATTCTATTTGCAGACTATTCTTACTGAGTTCCATCAGCTGACAGCTTATGTGAACACTTATCTTTTTAATAAATACCAATTGAAAAAATATATATTGTAGGAAAGTGCAAGGGTCCGTCATTGACGGAAGATATGTGTCACCGAGGTTCCTGGCTTCGGTGAGGTAAGAGCCGGTAATTTTAAGTGTCAGCGGCAGCTAGTGCTGACCGACACTATTGATTATTTAGTATGGCTGTAAAGTCGATCTGGGCCGGCTCTTACTGGGAGCAGCCAAAGTGCAGGGTGGGTGGCTGTTCCCCATGTTCCAGGCCGGGTTTTGGTTTGGGATAAAAACCCAGCCAGCAGTCTCAGATGTGTGGATTATCCTCCATCTTATAGTGGAGCTTTGTCAGTCTGGGTGTTGGAGCCTGAGAGTTTGGGCCGGGACTAAGGCCTGCTATATTGTTTGGGAAAAAGCACGTGGACTTCTACATTATGTGCTTCAGCCTGGTGTGAACAAACACCAGACTCAAGGTGACTGTTTTTCCCTGAAACTGCCTTTTTTGTTGTCACTTTACGTATGTGTGAATAAAACACTACACTGCATGTTGTCATTGCCTCTGTACTGCATCCGCAAGCCTGTCTACCAGAGCAAATCCCCACAATATTTTTAGCCTAAAACGAGTAAAGTGCAATCATTAATAAAAATTGCCCTGAAGGTGTCTATAACAAATCTGAAAACGTGAACCAATACGTGAAGACCTCCCAGAGGGAACAGTGCTGAGCTTATGACTTGTAGACTTTGTATGTGGCCAGCTGCATGGCTACCAACCAATATGGCTGAAAGGAAGAAGCTGTCAAAAGCTCAAACCACCAGGGACCTGGTAAGCATTGGAATGGGAGTGGTAGGTGAGGGAATAGGCTATTTTTTAACAATTCTGAGCACTTTACTAAGAGAAATTCTCCCTACTGGACAATCCTTTTAACTCATAAATTTGGGTTAATATTTTATTTTAGGGGTTTTATGTCTAATTGAGAACATATGGAATGTTCTTTTCATGGATTTGCATATATTTGCTGCCTAGAGGTAAAGTAACTAATAGTGCATGAAATATATTGAACGCCAAATCTTTATCTAGCTATCAGCCAGAATGTAAGGTCACCCTACACGCCCATAAAATACTTGTTTCTTGACCTAGACAGTCCTTACCTCTTGTAAGTTGTTTATGTTTGTCCTATGTTTCCTTGAAAAAGGCAATTTGTGACATCCCAGCCTCACCTCACGGCCTCTCACTCCAGCTCTTTGGGTGGAGGTCAGGAAGGGTCAAGACCATCTGACCTGTGTTGACAATGAAAGTGATGGATAACAGACTTACAGCCTGGTTTTGTTTAGACTTGAGTACAATAAATGTAGAAACAGCCTTCCACCTGCAAGCAGATGGAAAAGACATTGATGACAATGCAAGTGATTATTATAAGCTGTCTTTAAGAAAACACAAGAAAAATGTACTCTCAAAATGTTTAAATATTAATACTGAATATATTTAAAAGCTCAATACCCATGGATGGACCATTAATAACCTACTTGGTTTTCAGTCACTTTTACATATGTTCTTTCTCTGTTCAAGATCCAACCCTAGAAAAGTATTGTTATACACAGTCTATGACATGCTGAGCATTTGCTGTAATAAGTAATGATTGAAAATACTTGTAGCATGTGGTCCAAGACCAATTATATATGTGGCCTATTGTAGCAGATGCGACTGGAAAATGAGCATCAGTAGAATGTCTTTTGGCCATTTTCCAACATGACGATCAGATAAACTAGATCCGCCTATGTCATATTTAATTCAGTTCTAAAGGGGCAAATTTTGACAAACATAGAATGAATATATATATATACACTGCGTGCAGAATTATTAGGCAAATGAGTATTTTGACCACATCATCCTCTTTATGCATGTTGTCTTACTCCAAGCTGTATAGGCTCGAAAGCCTACTACCAATTAAGCATATTAGGTGATGTGCATCTCTGTAATGAGAAGGGGTGTGGTCTAATGACATCAACACCCTATATTAGGTGTGCATAATTATTAGGCAACTTCCTTTCCTTTGGCAAAATGGGTCAAAAGAAGGACTTGACAGGCTCAGAAAAGTCAAAAATAGTGAGATATCTTGCAGAGGGATGCAGCACTCTTAAAATTGCAAAGCTTCTGAAGCGTGATCATCGAACAATCAAGCGTTTCATTCAAAATAGTCAACAGGGTCGCAAGAAGCGTGTGGAAAAACCAAGGCGCAAAATAACTGCCCATGAACTGAGAAAAGTCAAGCGTGCAGCTGCCAAGATGCCACTTGCCACCAGTTTGGCCATATTTCAGAGCTGCAACATCACTGGAGTGCCCAAAAGCACAAGGTGTGCAATACTCAGAGACATGGCCAAGGTAAGAAAGGCTGAAAGATGACCACCACTGAACAAGACACACAAGTTGAAACGTCAAGACTGGGCCAAGAAATATCTCAAGACTGATTTTTCTAAGGTTTTATGGACTGATGAAATGAGAGTGAGTCTTGATGGGCCAGATGGATGGGCCCGTGGCTGGATTGGTAAAGGGCAGAGAGCTCCAGTCCGACTCAGACGCCAGCGAGGTGGAGTACTGGTTTGGGCTGGTATCATCAAAGATGAGCTTGTGGGGCCTTTTCGGGTTGAGGATGGAGTCAAGCTCAACTCCCAGTCCTACTGCCAGTTTCTGGAAGACACCTTCTTCAAGCAGTGGTACAGGAAGAAGTCTGCATCCTTCAAGAAAAACATTATTTTCATGCAGGACAATGCTCCATCACACGCGTCCAAGTACTCCACAGCGTGGCTGGCAAGAAAGGGTATAAAAGAAGAAAATCTAATGACATGGCCTCCTTGTTCACCTGATCTGAACCCCATTGAGAACCTGTGGTCCATCATCAAATGTGAGATTTACAAGGAGGGAAAACAGTACACCTCTCTGAACAGTGTCTGGGAGGCTGTGGTTGCTGCTGCACGCAATGTTGATGGTGAACAGATCAAAACACTGACAGAATCCATGGATGGCAGGCTTTTGAGTGGCCTTGCAAAGAAAGGTGGCTATATTGGTCACTGATTTGTTTTTGTTTTGTTTTTGAATGTCAGAAATGTATATTTGTGAATGTTGAGATGTTATATTGGTTTCACTGGTAAAAATAAATAATTGAAATGGGTATATATTTGTTTTTTGTTAAGTTGCCTAATAATTATGCACAGTAATAGTCACCTGCACACACAGATATCCCCCTAAAATAGCTAAAACTAAAAACAAACTAAAAACTACTTCCAAAAATATTCAGCTTTGATATTAATGAGTTTTTTGGGTTCATTGAGAACATGGTTGTTGTTCAATAATAATTCTGCACTCCCTGTATATATATAGTGTGACACAGTGAGAGGTTTGGTCTGGGAAAACAGGTATTGTGCTGCTGCTGGGCTGATTTACAGCCAGGTGAGGTCAAATACCGGACCGGATTTTAAGTGCCGGTCCGGGTTTTGGCAGCACCTGGCTGTCCTTAAATAGGCAGCTGGGCTCAAAAGCGAGGTCTCTGTGTTGGGATCTGGGAGCCTTGTGTCTGGATGAAGGCTTGCTACCTGTCTGGCGTAAAAAAAAGGTTGGTGCTGCTATGCTCAAGGACTCTATGAGGCAGAATTGCTGCATGGTGTGAATTACCACCAACATCGCAAGGTGACTTTTTGCTTGTTTATGACTGCTTGTTTTGTCACTTGCCTAAAGTGTGAATAAAACACTGAACTGTTTGATCCAAAGAACTTGTTGCCTTATACTCTGTCCGCTAATCCTGTCTACCAGAGCGAAATCCCACAATTTGTGGAGAATGCGGGCAAGAGCAGTGAGGCTGGCGTGAACGCTGATATTTTTGGTTTCTGCATTTTTGAGGCACGGTTGTATGTCGTACATTAAACCAGCTGAATTACAACCAGTGCCCCATGACAAAATGGAGGCTGTTGTGAAGGCCCTCATGCGGTCTACCAGAGTGAAATAGGAAGAGACCACGGCACTCGTTTTAAAGTAATCAAAAGTAGTTTATTTATTGTCCATCCCAAAATTTGATCTTTTGACAAAAGATCCAATTTTGGGATGGACAATAAATCAACTACTTTTGATTACTTTAAAACGAGTGCCGTGGTCTCTTCCTATTTCATATTGATCATTACCACTGAGCACCGACAGTTATATAAGGAGTGCCATCCACTATAATCATTATGTATACCAGAGTGAAACCCCACAATAGACTTAGCCAAATCGGCATGTTTTTCAGTAGAGTGGAAGGGGTTAAAGGGCAGCAATGTTCTTTCAGTCCTAGACAACCCCTTTAATGATTGGTCTTGCTTGGGTAATGCAGAGAGGGATTGTATGTTTGTTGCCCCACTCGTATTCTGAGGAAGGTGCTGAAGTACCCAAGGATGGTACACCTTTATGTGAACTTTTACATCACTGATCTCCAGGAGAAAAAATAAATAAAATCAGTCCACATTTTCCCATCGTAGGTAAAAGTTTGCTAACTTTGTAGAAATCAGTTTTGGTGAATGCAGTTTAAAATGTTTTCGCCTTCCTACAAAAATTTGCTATTTATGGGAACCTTAGAGAAGATAGTCCCATCCGGTTTCCATATGTTGTATGTGTTAATAGTCATCATGGAGAGAATCCTCCAATTAAGTGTCTTCATAGTCATCCAATCATTTTATTGGGCATCATCTAAATATTTCCCATGCATTGTACTTGGTTTACGCATTGAGTTGTCATGCACGGCTTAGGCTAGGTTAACATCTGCAAAGCTTTATTGTTTTTCTAGGAACAGAAAAAAAAACATAAGCACCATATCTGGTATATGCAAGACCCCAATGGTCCTTGATAGATCCCGTTGACTGTAACGAGGTCCATCAGGTTTCCATTACAATTTCGATTATCCTGGATAAAATACTATATTTTGTTCAGCCTCTTTGCTGGAATCTGCAGTGGAAGCTCCTACAGGAACCTCCACCACAAGCACATACACATATCATGGTATTATCCAACTGCGATGGGGGGGGGGGGGGGCTGGGGTTGAGATTTCCCCTACAGCAATCATTTGATCACCTGGGAGGATTTTTGGTATAAAATTAATGTTAATGTTTTTTATATACAGAGTCAGGAATACTATACATCTTCAAGTCTTCTAGTGTTCACATGTAGAAGAGAAGTTGAGCAACACTTAACATTTTGATGCCTATCTACACAGAGTCTAAAATGTCTCCCCGAGCTAATGAATATGTGCTGCATGTGAGTACTTATTCATCAAAGCTTCCTCTATATCTTTAGAGAGATAATATTACTTCCTGCTATGTTATTCTATGGGTTGTCTTCATCAAAGAGCTTTGAATATCTTGCTGTTTGATGAATTTGCGGCACAGAACAACATAGCAAGGCTTCCTACTGCTCTCCAGTAAAATATAAAATGCCTCTTTGATGACTAAACCCCCCTCAATATCATAACAGTATTTACTTTTCCATGGCTTGGGATTTTAGAACCTTAATCTTGATGAGAGGTTTTGGAGTTGAAGACGTTTGTGTGGTTTAAAAGCTGGTAACAAGAACCATATGTTTGCCCATTGAACAGATCGTTACCATGAAACCAAGGTATGACCAAACATTGGTGTTCCATTTTGAAAAATGTTAAGATTCATGTCTGGGAAACTTAAGTCTTAAAGGAGGCTTATGTCCTTCATTTTAGAATTACCTGTACCCTAACCATTCAAACTAGCTCCTCCATTATTTAAAATACATAAGCTGACTAGCAGCTATATCTTCTTGTCATACAAAACTTTAGGTGGTGGTCTAGAAATTGTTAAACCCAATGATTTTCAGAATGACAGGTAAATCATCCAAACTCTTTCAACTCTAGTCAGAATGATTTTTAAAGATGATGTTTCCTTTGGACAATCCTGTTTTGTTTTAAGTGTCCTGTGAAAAGAAGCTCATCACATGTTCTCCTGCTGATGGAACCCCCAATAATCAGCTATAGAGAAGCCTTCAGAAAGTCTTAAGTTTCCCTTCAATATCACCAGTGGTGAAATGAAGTATTACATAGTGGACATTGAAATAGAAGGGTTGATCAGGTCAAACTTGTTGGGACCTCCAGTGCAAGAGACACTCTTTGTAGCAGATCTCAACTTTGGGTTGGGCTATTGGTAGTCACCAGCAATTTTGAAATGAAATGAAATATAACATGTTAGGACTCTAAATCTAAAATGGATACATCTTAAAAAAAAATCATGGCCACAAGCAAATTGTGCCCATCGAGGATAAAATTTAAGCATTTTTATAATCTCCCCCCCCCCCCTTTTAGTCTACCCTATATGCTGGTTATCCACCGGTCTCACCAACACAATAACAAAACAGAAGTATCTTGTGTGTTTGTATGATATCTCACCACATCTAGTCTATTTTTGTCATATTATGTAAAAATTTCACACACCCAGGTTTTGTATGGCCATGGAGGTAGGCTACTTTAACACTAGCGTTTGTTGTGTGGATCCGTCATGGATATGCAAAAAACGCTTCCGTTACCATAATACAACCGCATGCATCCGTCATGAACAGATCCGGTTGGATTATGTCTTATATAGCCATGACAGATCCGTCATGAACACCATTGAAAGTCACTGAGGGACGGATCCGTTTTCTATTGTGCCAGATTGTGTCAGAGAAAACAGATCCGTCTCCATTGACTTACATTGTGTGTCAGAACGGATCCGTCTTGCTCCGTGCCACATGGCGGACAGAAAAACGCTGCTTGCGGCGTTATTATGTCCGCAATGAGAGCACAACCAAATGGAACGGAATGCATTTTGGTGCATTCCGTTTCGTTCAGTTCAGTTTTGTCCCCATTGATAATGAATGGGGACAAAACTTAAGCGTTTTCTTCCGCTATTGAGATCCTATGACGTATCTCAATAGCGGAATTGCAAACGCTAGTGTGAAAGTAGCCGTAAATCTCTTTCAATGGAGATTCTTTTTGTAAGAAATATGAAAAACTGTTTTCAGTTTTGATCTTATTGTGGTTACATTGGTAGTCATTACATCATGTTCACATTATTCAGAAGACTTTCCACGTTGTGCCATGGCATTCTCACCATCTTTATCACAGAGTTATAGATGCTATTATAAGATATAGATATTTTTTTTTCTTCAAGGGAACCAACCTTACTAACAGCCCCACCACCACTACACCATGGCAGCTGTCTGTATTGGTTAGCCAAGTTATTTCAGTAAGGAACTCCGTTCGTGAGGACAATGGCCTTTAGAGTCAACCCTTAAATTATTAAAAACATACCACGTCTTAAACTGTGAGAGGTCATTTATATCCAAAAGAAAAGTCTTCCTCCCACTGGATTTTTGTCTTCATTTTTTCTTATAGTAATAGCAAGTATTACTTAATAGGCAACATGGATATTGGATATTACCGTACGCCTTTGTTAGTGTTCATCTAATATTTATTAAAGGGGTAGTATTCTGGTTCTTAAAAATTATTTTCTATCCACAGGATAGGGGATATCTATAAGATTGGCGGGAGTCCTACCACTATGTGAACTGCCGCTCTATTCCTCTCATGGGAGTTCTGGAAATAGCTGAACATGGAAACAGCAAAATAGTTGTGCCGAAGGTGTATTACGCCAAAACTTGTTTCTTTTCTACGCCGGAGAACTCATGTAGAGGCCTAAGTTAACTCCCTTCTACATGCACATTTTCTGAAGTGCAGTCACATTAGTAAATTTGCCCCATCCTTTTTACACCAGACTGCATTATATCAATGTGCTGAAGGTAAAAACTGACATATACCCTTCAGTAGGGTGCAGCTTCCTACATCTGCTGATGGGCTTCAAAGTCAATTTGCGGAGGGTTGATAATTCCAAACTTATAGTGAGGAATTGCTATTATGTGTACAAGTGGTCAAATTGATTCCAATTCCAATGATTTTTAGCTTGTACTCACTCTAGTAAAAAAAAATAGGTTTCCTATGAAATGCACCTAGTAGGGGAATCATTTTGCATACAGCATTGCAAGGACCCTCCAAGAACAGCAGCTACTTCTGTATGGCAAGGCTGACCTTGAGGAAACCAGTTCATTAGTTTGTTGCAGCAATAAACTTTAAATAGTGGAGCTCAGGCAGCAGAAACTCTTGTAAAACATTGAAACCTCTCTGATTTTATAGCAAATAGTCATAACAAATATCTAATTTACTGCTGTTTTAAAAGACTGCATTGAGATGTACCAGTCTCTATAAAAATGGTGGGAATTCTGAAACCATGTGAGAAGAAAAAAATCAGCAAAATATGTAGAACGAAAGTTCTTTAAAAAGGGGTTGTCCGGTTTCCAATATTGATGACCTATCCTTAGGTCCCAACTCCTGGCACCTCCAGTGATCAGCTGTTTGAAGAGAATGCAACACTCCTGTGAGTGCAGCCTTCTCTTCCTGAAGATAGGTCCTCAATATAGGAAACTGGACAACCTTTCTAAAAGAAAAAGCCACTCTGCGTTATAAGAGTTGTCTCATTTGGACAACCTCATCTGAAAAAGTAGACATACTAACGATCAACTGATCACCACGTGTCCAGTAGCTGAAACCCCAGGCAAGCCTTCTCCTGCAGTGGCCACTGCTGGAGAAATGTGGTATGACATGGTTCTCTTATGTTTACCTGGGTTTACTCGGGGTGCTCTTTCTTTCTCCCACACTCCAAACACATCCTGATTGGTAAATTGGCTACCTATCAAATAGGCTTTTTTGTGTATGTATTGAGATAGGGAAATTAGATGGGGCACATCTATATATTAAGTGTTAGTTACATAAGGTTTACGGAAACATGACTGAGCCATAATAAGTCAGGGGGATCCATCAACCCGTCATAAATAGAAAGTTCTTTACCAGTGTTAGCAGTACATAAGCAGGACAGGAACTTAATATATACATATTTCCATTCACTGATGAAAAGCTAAAAGGGGTTGTCCCTCCATATAAACATATTACCTTTCTAAATGGTAGGTGATAGGTATCTAAATGATGGGGTCTGACCGCTGGGACCCCCACCGATAATGAGAAAAAGTCCCCACTTTATTTATTCTCTATGGAACTGCTGAAGATATGGTAACTAAACGCAACTCTGCTATCTCCAGCAGTCCTCGCGAGCATTGCTTCGCTCACTCCGGGGACTTAGAGACTCTGTTCTTTCTAATTTGGGTGGTCAAACCATCACCAATCAGATACTGATCACCTAACCTAAGTTCTTATGGTATGACATCTCATTTAATAAGAAGCCTTCTTTATGTATGCTTGGAAATTCTCCACCATCAAATAAAATGTTTTTGCCTTTATTTTTGGGACCTCTGGGCCTGTAAGTTCGGTAATTTTGCTTGGGAGTGAAAGTTCACCTCATGCCTAAAAGTCATTCAGAAAAACGTTATAATTTGCATTTTCAAGAGAATTTACACATAAACCATTCAGGACATCGCAGCCCACATCTTGAAAACTGAAAAACACAAGGCCATAATTATAACGTTCCACTAAATTTCTACGATATTTATTTATTTTACGAGATGGAGGGAATAAATGCAATTCGCTATCGGCGCACTGCTTTATATACGTTTGGGGGATTGTTATATCGTTTTGAACATTTCCAGCCATTTGTAGTAAAATCACTCTATTTGCTAATCATCTCTAAGCTTGCAGATGGTGTAAATGTATTTCTCTTATCATTATGACCCATCGGGCCATTAAAAGAAGAGAGAAAAATGAAGTTCAGGGTGTGCGTGACTCATTTAAGGAGCATTAGACGGGGGTGTGTGTTATTGAAAGAAGATGTTGTAGAAAAAGTTTTTGGGCGTTGTTCAAGAAAGTTATTCTGTCTTGCCTCTGGCAGACTATTTACAGTTTTTGGAACCTTTTAACCGGCCACATCTGAATGAAAAGCTGCATACTGCTAGACAGTCCTCCAATGCCATATGCTGGGGGTTGGGTGAGACTATATTTAAAGGATACTACTTCCCCCCCAAAAAATTAAGATGTTCTCTACTTTTTAGTTTTTAAAGATGATCATAGATATTTTTGCAGCGATTCTTTATTCTGGGTACCCTGTGATGCCTACAAGTCAGTGGTTGTCCTGGCAGGAAGACCCTTTTTTAAAGCACCACAAAGGGGTGTTGCAAAAATGAATGTTAACGTATAGTTGTCTAAGGTTCGTTTGCCAAATGTAGCATAATTGGAGGATGGAGAGAGCATATATTAAAATAATTTCATCTAAACTAAAAGAAAGTCAGTAAATCAATGTCCCTGAGATGTCCTGAAGGACTGACCAAAGTTGTTTGTGGTGGTCATGGGCCATGATATCAAGGCCAACAAAGTGTTAAGAGAGAGGTCAGAAATATTTTTTGGTCTTCGAGATGATATACCATAAAAGTGGAAGATTCTGAGACCCCACATATCAGAAGAACTGGGTCCCTTGACCCCATTTTTCTGCTGGCCACATTCAAGTGGGGACTAAATGGAAAGGTGGTTTTGTCTGCCAGGGTTGATGAACTCATTAGCCCCTTAAAGGGGTTCTCCCAGAGTATAAAATGTCCCCTCATGTGGAAAGGTCACCCCACATGGAATATACGTACCCCGGTCCCCACGCTGCTCCTGGACCCTGCACGGCCGCTGCTGCTTCTCCCTGCATACGGATGAAAACATCCGGTGTCGGGGGGGAGTAACCAATGGAAGATGGGGACGAGCGTCCCTAGCGTCACCGGCGATGCTAGGGAGGCTCGTCCTTGGCTGCCCAACCCCCCGACACCGGATGTTTTCATCCGTGTGCAGGGAGAAGCAGCAGCGGTGGTGCGTGGAACAGGAGTAGGGACCGGGTTAAGTATATCCCATGAGGGGACATTTTATACTCTTCGAGAACCCCTTTAAGGACACATCATTTTATTTATTTATTTAGAAAAAAATAAGGGGTTGGGTCAGCACAACCTGCTGCAGGTGCACATCACTATGGCGAAACACATATACAAACGGAAAATGCAAATGCGATCGCACACCACATCCAGCACTCTGCCCTCCATGCCGGATGAGACACCGGTTTATATCTTGGCCAAAGCATAGTAAGCCACTCACCGCGTCAAGGCCGTCTCATGAGTGGTCCCCAACTCTTGTTCCTACCTGTTCACGGGCCATGACAGCCACATAAGCTGTAATGGCACCGGACGGGGTTACAAGCAAAGTGTACTTGGCTTGCATGCTGACCTGCATTCCCTGGATTTTATGTGGCTGTCATGGCCCGTGAACAGGTAGGAACAAGAGTTGGGGACCACTCATGAGACGGCCTTGACGCGGTGAGTGGCTTACTATGCTTTGGCCAAGATATAAACCGGTGTCTCATCCGGCATGGAGGGCAGAGTGCTGGATGTGGTGTGCGATCGCATTTATTTATTTATTTGTTTATTTCATTTTCATTTTTTACTCCCTGCCTTTCCAGAGCCATAACTTTTTTATTTTTCAGTTCCCATAGCCATTTGGTTGTTTGTCAAACTAGTTGTGCTTTCTAATGGCACCATTTAATATTGCACCTGCACACATGTGCTATGCAAAGGTCTCAGCAGGAGGCACACATTGGAGCAGCCAATATCGAAAATAAACATGCAGTGTCTGAAAATGCCGGATCCGGCACCATTGACATGGTTTTTGATGCCTGATCGGGCATGTTCAGTTTCCCCTGCCGCCCACAAAAATGCTGCTTGCAGAGGTTTTGTGTCTGGCATGGGAACGCAACAACCCGGAATGGAAAGCGTTCAGGTTTGTTCAGTTTTGTCCCCATTGACAATGAATCGGGACAAAACTGAAGCATTTTCCTCTGGTTTTAAGATTCTTTCCTGGATCTCAAAACCGGAAAGGAAAACGCAGTAGCCTTATAGCAATTCTGGAGCATCATTTCTTATGGCCATTCTTCTATTATTCCTATAAGAAGTTGTCCCATCTGGTAACACCCATCTAAACCTTTACTGCAGACTGGTGGCAATTCATTTATAAACTTTTATCAGGAATAATAAAGGAATGGAACAACATAGAGTCATAAGAAAATTGTTATTACATGGGGAATGCAAGTAGTTACTAAACCAGACAAGTCAGGAGAGGAGACAGGTCCTCTTTGAATCTCACAGTAAGAAGCCTGAGCAGATATGGTCAATGGAGTATCTGAGTTTATGTTAGCAAAGTACCTTGGATTCACCTACCTAGGTTTCATATGGTTAGCTGTGATGACCAGAATAGTCAATAATCCAGCACCTATAACTCCCTGATAAAGCCTCATGCAGATGTCCGTGGAATGCGGTCCGTGAGATACCAGACTGGCATTCTGGCATTGCAGGAGCGCACATAGTCATTGGTTGCTATGACGCCATGCGCTCCTGCAATGCCAGTCCGGTATCTCACGGACCGTGTTCCACGGACATCTGCATGAGGCTTAATGCTGGATTAACCCCTACCCGACCAGAACATATCTGACATTGGTGGCATATCCTAGCATTATGCCACCAATGGGGGAGATGCGCCAACCCGTTTAGCAGGTCAGTTTTATCGCTTAGGAAACACCATAAAAATAAAACCTTTAAAACTGTGGCAGAATTGAATTTTTTAAAATTCCAACCCATTTAGAACTTTTTTTTTTCTGTTTCCCACTACATTGTATGCAATATTAATTAGTGCCGTTAGAAAGAATATCTTGTCCCACAAAAAAACAAGTTCTCATATGGCTCCAGGAAAGCAGGGAGTGAAAAATGAAAACGCAAAAAACGAAAATTCCCCAGTCAGGAACAAGTTAAAAGGAAATCATAAATGAATACTCCGTCTCACACGCCACATAGTTAAGGATCTTAAAGGAGGAAAACCCTGAAAAGATTTTGCTATTTTATTCTCAGCCTTATGCCTCAGCCTTGTTTTTCTAACTTCAACATCTTGTCAATTTCATAAGCGTCTCCTTGAGAAGCTTTTTTTTTTAAATCTTGCATTAATATACATAAATATATGATGAAAAAAAAAAAAAAAACAATTGAAGGACATGTTCCTTTAAAATGAGAGTAGCTGAAAACATCAATAAAAAATGGTAGGATGTATAAGCCCATAATTCCAGCGTTTCTGTAATACAGCCTCTTGAAATTTATGAAGACCCATCTGTCACTGTGAGTTTTTGGAGTAAAAATCAATAGAATTTACAAGGACATAGCATATGCAGTGTGTTGTATGCAGATGTTATCAAGTAAAGGCGGCCATTCTAAGAATCTAATTACGTACACATTTTCACGTCAACGGCAAGTCAAGAATTAGAAAATTACCGGTTGAGATCTGCAAAGATGTGCAGTGGGAACCAAGTGCTTGCAAATGAGCGCAGCCTGTGATTGCATTAACATTGTATAAGCATACTAATAGTGGGAGGAATGGCGGGCAGGATGAACGATGCTTACGCTCATTGAGTGTAGCAGTGCTCCACAGGGAATTGGTGTCCTACAAGTAGGTTCTGTGCTGGAAGGACTGAGATGACTGCCCTTTCTTCTGCATGTTCCAGCCCAAGGTCTTGTCGTCTGACTCACTTCATCTACAGGCTTGAGGAGCATCTGCCCACTAATGGGAAAGGTCCACCACAGTAAGAATCACTCTTGGTTAGTGGCTGTCCGCTCTTGCTCATAGAAAGGTGTCCAAATGCCTCTTTATTGTTTAGTTTGTTTGCAAGTTGGGTATGACCTTACAGACTAGGTTGATCCTTGAGGTTTATGGCCTTTCATGAGCATGCATCTCCATTGTTTCTTGGTTGCACACTTCTTGTCTTAAATATCTGATGTTAAAGGGATGTCTAACAATAAGAAAACCCCATAACGTTGAAAAATGGAAAGTTTTTTTTAGTGCTTGAGCCTGTAATTCATAGCCCTTTGATCACCATAATTGCACCATTAATGACATTTGAATGGTGCATGTCATGTCAACTATATGTCTCACCGCCACTGGTAGGGCCTTGTTGTATCTCCAAATAGTTTTGTTATTTTTGTTGATTTTATTAGCTGTTTGAAGTGATCTTCAGCTTTATAAATGTAAAGTAGAAAAATCACATCACCATCATACCTCCTTTTTGGAAGCAAGGAGGGTTATTCGGTGTCAACTCATGGTAGCTATGCAAACAACTTGTAATGATTGTTGGGAAGGTGTCTATTCGTTTCTTTTTTAGTGGTCTACTTTTGAAGTAATTTACCAAGAACAATCTGCACTCATGAAGCTGAGTGAAAGAGCCGTTTAGCAAGAACTAGGGATGAGCAAACGTGTGTTTCAAGTTTGGTGTACAAGGTTCGGGTTATCTAAGAATTCTGTTATGAATTCCGCTACCACAGACCATAAGTTATGGTCCGTGGTAGCAGAATCCATAACGTAATTCTTAGATAACCCGAACCTTGTACACCGAACTTGAAAACACAAGTTTGCTCAACACTGTCAAGAACCAAAAATGGGATGCAAAATGTCTTTCTCAAAGTTTGTTTTGGGAAAGGCCTTCCTAATCCTATTGAATGGTGTTCCTGTTGCTGAGGGCTCCAATTATTGTTGGTTCCATCTCCATGGGCACCATAGTGCTTACAAATAAGACAAAAGAGAGCACCCTGGAATCAATTGATCCTTCTCGAAGGCAGCTTGTACCGAATTCTTAGGCCATCTCTTCTCTGTATATCCTTGAACACAGCCATTACAGACTTTTTGTAAAACAACAAAACAAAGAGAACATTTTATATTGAAATAAAGAGAGTAGTTACCAGAAAAACATGTTCCATCAACAACAGTTGTCTCTGCTCCATCTCTTTACCAATACAGAAGGTGTGAATTATTGTGAGTCAAACAGGATGGTTTCATTCATGTGCAAAATAGGAAAAGCTTCTCAGAAGCAAAATGTACTAAAAACTCTGAAATGAAAACAAACCATTCTGTTCTTCCTGCTCGAAGAGTAGGAGAAAATTGGTTGATTGTTTCAACTTGCCCAACGGCTATAGTTTCTGAAATGACAATATAAGTCTGGCGTATTGGCTTTAAAGGAAAGCTGACACCAGGACAGACGTTCATTACAAACAGCATCAGTATAAACCTCTATCAGGGTTGGGCACAGTCAGGGGCGGACTGGCCATAGACTCTACAGGGAAATTTCCCGGTGGGCTGGGGGACTCCCAAGTCCTCCTCAGGCCACCACCGGTCAGGTACATAGCGATCTGATGCTTTCAGCATTAATTATGGAAGGTGCATCTGGTACTAATTCCCTCGGCCGGCAGAAGGAAGTGTCCTCCTTCAACTGTACTGTTGTCCTCAGGATGGTGACAGAGTTGAATGCTACAGCCGGGGTGGAAGTATTTTGTTTTGCCCTACAGTACAGTACTTGGCCCTGACCACTTATATTGGCCCTGCCCTCTTTCAGTTTGGACCCGCCTACAACATGGGGCCACTTTTAGTTTTTTACAGAGCCACTTTAATTTCCCAGTCTGCCCCTGGGCACAGTAGTCCCTTGAAGTTCCAATTGATGGCCCAACCACTGTCTGTTCAAGAAAAGAAGGAGACCTGTTTGAAAGGAGAGCGTTTTACGGAAGGCACTTGGCTCTCTTAAGGAAACCATCTGTGCACACAAACTTATTTGCAAAGGTCCATGGGAAGAGGTATCTCTCAGAAGAGAGAAACATCTTGTTACTTCCAGTAGGTGGCACTTGCAAGATGGTTCTCCTTCGGATACCACTTTGCCCTTTACCCATCCTCATTTTGCTAAATCGCTGTAAGAGTTTATGTAGGGGAGGGACAAGATAATTTATGGCCTCCTGACTGTGGCAGTTCAATGCAATTTTGCCACCTTGTTTTTTGTCCTTACCCTAAAGAAGAAACCCACTCAGGTGGTAATGTTAACTCTTTCTCAACTGCCATACGTGTATATACGTGGTCACTGCCTATGCCCTGTGCAGTTAGCACTTTTATAAATGTTGGCAGCTTAGCTTTAATCCCAGTGCCGTACGGCGTGGGATTACAGCTCTTGCAGTCTAGCAGGATCAGGTTGTGACTTGGCGGTCAGTGACAATTATTACAGCCTGAATTATAGTGGAAACAGCAAAATACTGTAAAAAAGCGTCAGTGTCCCCCAGAAGTCTTTTAATGAGCTCTTGGGGACATATTTTGTGTCCAATATAAATGTAAAAGAAAGGCAACGTCAACCAAAACCATCACTATGGTTGCCCCATTCACATACAACTATACATGGTATGTACTGAAACAAAATAGGCAACCACTTTAAGAATTTTTGTGTCAGATTGTATATTTAAAAAATAAACATCTATAGTTTAAAAAAATAATAATAATTTATTTTTTTTTGAAATTTTTTGCAGTTTTTCCTACATTATACAAAAAAAAAAATCTCTAAAAACCCCACATTAATAAAAAGCCCGACGTGTCAGGTAAAAAACATCACAAAAATTATTTTGGTAGGGTTGTCCAACTGCCACGTCCGCTACATCACGAACAAAGTGCCTGGTCATGAAAGGGTTGAAATTATACACCCATTTAGAACTCCCCTTACATTTAGAGTTCACCTCAAATACGTAGAATTAATCTACATTTCAGCTGTGTGGAACGCGAATGTAGGAGATTCGTGTCCCCCAGAAACTGCGCCGCTCCTGTCCTTGTAGCTATTAGGGGGAAAACTGCAATACTAGAAAGGGCCATCGAATAAGAGTGGCGCTGTTACTGGAAAAAAATCAATACATGCTGCAGGCTACTTTATGTGAATGGTGTCCGAGGTTCTGCAATCCATTAGAATGACACTGCTATCTATACAATGTAACCGTACACAAGCAGGTCCGGTTCTGGTCTACTCATTTGGTTTTATAAATGATACAATCTATCTAATAACTTATGGCATGAAGAGAGTTAATGTAAATGTCTCCAGCGTATGCGCCATCCGGTTATTTTTATACGCAGGCCACTGAGTGCACAGATCTTGGGTGGTAACAGACAGAGTATAGAATATCGCTCTTCGCGCGCCGCTCATGGATGGGGCACATAGGTTCCAGCGAGACCACATTAAATTTTAATCACAGAACTATAGGTATTGATCAAAATATACTTCCTGATGTCTTGGGAGACGAGAATCTTGATGAAGATCTATTGGTTCCAAGAATCTGTGTCTCAGGCAGTGCAGAAAATGACAGGGGTCCTCTAAACGTCAACCCCTTCAGTGCCGGAGCCTGTCCTCCTTATAGTGTACAATGTAAGTGAGAGTTCTCCCATCTTCATTTTCACAAAGCAAATACGGTAATTTCTTGCAAGGTTTTTTCGCCTCTGGTCAGTGGCCCATATACTCTCTACTGCAATCTATCTCTGTGTTTTCTGAATTTCTTTCAGTTCCCTCATTATATGGCCTCATGCACACAAACTTATTTTCATTCCGAGTCCGTTCCATGTGCATTCCATTTCCGTATTTACATTCCGCAAAAAAAAAAAATAGAACATGTCCTATTAGGGTCCATTCAGACGTCCGTAGTGTTTTGCGGTCCGCAAAACACTGACGCCGCACATTGCCGACACTTAATAGAGGATTGCTCTATTTTTTTTTGCAGAGCCGTGGATCGGAAATGCCGGCCCCATTGATGAAATGAATGGGTCTGCACCCGTTCCGACCCATTCTACGGATGTCTGAATGGACCCTTTTTGTCCACATTACGGACAAGGATAGGACTGTTCTATCAGGGGCCAGCTGTTCCGTTCTGCAAAATACGGAATGCACACGGATGTCATCCTTATTTTTTGCGGATCCGTTTTTTGCGGACCGCAAAATGCATACGGTCGTGTGCATGAGGCCTATGTGTGGGGAATGGGATATATTATGCTGCAAGCGAATGGTAAAGGCCCCCATACACCTGCTGTTTTTGAAAATTTAAAGGGGTTTTTCGAGATTTGGATACTGATGACCTGTCCTCAGGATAGGTCATTAGTATCTGATAGGTGGGGGTCCAACACCCGGGACCCCCACCGATCAGCTGTTTTGAGAAGGTATCGGCGCTCCTGGTCTTCTCACAGCTTACATAGTATAGCGGACACCTTGCTAATTAGAAGAGGTTGGACCCTGCGCTGTATAAAAGGAATGGTTTTAATACATTTGTTATGTCTTGATGAAGGGCTGGATTTTGTAGCCCGAAACGCGTCACTTTGATGTCATTTTCCTGTGACTTTGGTGGATTTTATATGATGAGCCAATAAAGAACCTTCTTTTATTCCATAAGAGGCTGGATTCCCTTTTTCCATTGGATACTTCTAGTGGCTATACTTGGTATCACTTCAATGGGGTTGGGCGTGATACCATGCACATCGTACGGCGCTGTGCTTGGTAAGCTGTGGCCCCTCCACACACACGCCACAATCACAGAGACAAGAACCCCATATACCAGGGATCAGCAACCTCTGGAACTCCAGCTGTTCTGTAACTACAACTCCCAGAATCCTCCTTTCACTTCTATAGGAGTTTAAAAAAAACTGCCAAGGAAGTGTGCATGTTGGGAGTTGTAGTTTCACAGCCGCTGGAGTGCCGAAGGTTGCTGACCACTGCCACATACTGTGGAGTCCCCTGAAATGAACAGAGAGGACGGCTGGGCAAGCGCATCGCTGCACCATTTATTTCTTTGGGAATTTCCGAGATAGCCAAGTGCATTATCCGGCTATCTCCAAAATTCCTATAGAAATGAATGATCCCAGCAATAAAACCCTCACTGATCAGTAGTTCTGATATACATCTTTAAAGGGGTTATCCAACTCCTATAATGACCCCCAAAATGTCCAGGCACCTCCTACAGGTTACACTTACCCCGCTCCCTGGCACCTGCGTCACTCCCGATGCCCGCTGGGCCGCCACTGCAGCTCCCTGTCGCACGGCTCAAAACATCCGGCGACGGGCGGAGCAGCCAATAGCAGGCCGCAACTGGAACAAGCCTCCCTAACATCACCGTGCGGGCATCATGAGCCACACGGGTGGCGGGAGCAGGGCAAGTATAACCTGTATGAGGTGCCGGGGCATTATAGGAGTTGGATAAACCCTTTAAGCCACATTTTTATGTATTTTTTAAGTAATATTAATTATTTATTAATTGATTTTATATATATAAATATATATATTTTTTTGTTGTTGCTGTGATTATATGTTTTTTTCACTAGGTAAGTGCGAGGAGTATAGCCAATCGCTTCCCTGCTTGAAAATGTTATCCATTGAGATTCCACGTATTACCCTCCATTTGCTGGCAGGGAAAATATTAAGAATGATTGTAGCCATCCAAGAATGATGCTCTAATATTCTAAAATAAATTTACTTTATAATGTTGTTAAATAGAATTTTATCTAGTGCTTGCTAGTTCCCTCGCAGGATTTATTCAGCGGCCCGTGTCTGCTATTTCAGGACACCCATGCTACATATTTCCCAAGAAAGAAAGAAAAAAATGTCATCTCGGTTTCCCTTACACCCGATGTCGCCTGGATCCAAGTAAATATTCTTTAAAAGTGAATAAAATTTTATTTCACTTTAACAAGAGAATATAAAAGTGAAAAAAGGTCAGTGTAGTAATAGACTAATCTCAATTATCAGGGCAGCCTCCGAAACCCTCAACTCCCACCTAATCTCATTGGGTGCACACGCAGCGCACCGTGCGATTTCCTACACGGCCAAATGAAATTATAAAGCAGTGTTAAATTTATTAATCATTTAATTAGCTAAATGTTCCTGCAACTACTCGAGAGATGAATGGCATGTCATTTTCTAATGCAATTTGCCTTGCAGCCAGGCTGGGTCAGATAGGAAGCTACTGGCATCAGGAAAGATCTTTTTTTTTTTTCTATTATTATTATTTATTACTTTTATGTATATATTAGATCCTTACATTTGTGCATACTTTAGAGAACAGCTCTACACAGGATAATTATATATATATATATATATATATATATATATATATATATATAATAAAAAATTTAAAATTACAATAATAAAACTTCCAACCCTCATCCAACACATACACATCCAGCATAAGCTGACCATACACATTTGATTAATGCTGATTCTGGCAGGACCGGACATCATCTATTGTGTATGGGGCCTCTCAAATCTGTCCTGTTGGCAGATGTCGGGGGAGATAAGGATCAGGCAGAGGAATTTCAATTTGCCTGATCCTTTTGTTCTTGCAGAGATAAGTTACTGTAAGAGGTATCTATCAGTGGCTTTCTCCCCTCCTCCTGTTCAGGACACACGCATGCTCAGCCAAGGAGCCAATATACCTGTCAGCTGAACAAGCGTTTGTCCAACTGCTATCTACGGTAATATGTACAGCCATTCTTATGCATCATGCACATCTGTACAGAGGTACGTAAAGTCCATACACTACTATATATGTATTTATTTTACTCATATAGCGCTGACATATTCTGCAGCGCTTTACGGGCGTTATCACTCGCTGGCCCCAGTGGAGTTTACAATCTATATTCCCTATCTGGATATCATTGGAGTGTGTGAGGAAACCGGAGTACCCCGAGGAAACCCACCTCCAAAAAACACAGGGAGAACATACAAACTCCATGCAGATGATGCCCTTCGTCAGATTCAAACCCAGGACCTCAGTGTTAACCAGTGAGCCACCGCTATTCATAGGTGATGGAAGCATGCAGTATGGCTCTTGACCCCGAGAACTATCCACAAAAGTGATATCTCATACAGATGAGTCTTTCCTGAATTTTTATATTGGGTTGAGATATCCTGAGGTGAGTAGCTCAAGATAACCAACATTTAAAAAAAAAAAAGTGTGATACTGTAACTCAAAATATTTGTTCCAAAGCTAGACATCTCGCAACCGCAAATCTTAGAATATCTCAAGTCAAGAGGAAAGGTAAAGAAGTTCTTCAAAGTTCTCCAAAGCCCAAAAATGCAGCTTTTAACCCCAGTATTCACTGCACAAGGCCTCAAGTAGCTGAGATATTAACCATTGTTAGATGACGGCAGGGGTGGATTGGCCATAGACCTTACAAGGAATTTTCTGGGCCAATGTCCAGGGGGCTGTCTGGGCCCTCCTCACAGCCGGCCAGTGGAAGTTTTTGGGGATGTTTTTTGTGCTGCTGGCAGTATTTTGTGATGGACTGTGGCTCTGTTAGGGTGGTATAATGTGCCACAATATGGTATTGCTGGCCCTGCCTTCCACCAATTTGGACCCAACTACAAAATGGTTCTGCTTTTAGTATTTTTTACAGGGCCACTTTAAGTTCCCAGTTCGCCCCTGGATGGAGGTCTAAATGCGAGTGATATGGAGAGAACACTGATAAGTTTATGTCCCTGGCTCAAAAACAGCAGCTCTTTAGGCTCAAAAAAACCCTATTTTTACTGGGCAGCAATTTTGTTATTTGAGACCGGTGAGCTAATGTCCATGTCACAAGCAGTGTAATAACTCAACCAACACCCCTTATCTTAGCTTCCCGTGCCCCTGTGAGAGTTATGTGGGTGGGATAATATGGCTAACTCGGGGTGTGAGGACTTAAACCCTATTTGTATGTGTTTAGAGGTGATGATTCTAAATCCTTTGAATAGTGGACAATTTTACATTTCAGTTTCAAATTTTTTTAAAAACTTTTTTATAATTTAAGAGCCGTAATTGTATAACATTATTGGTTAGTTCTTCACACCGAATAACAATGTGATGAGCTACGGAGGATTATACCACATTCTTCTTCCTGCCACAAGATCTCTCGACTGATAGCACCCAAGCATCGACTCATCTCTCACTTTCATGGGAACGTCAATCTAATAGCACTTTTTCCATTCTCACTTTCCTTCCTCTCTTGCAATAAGGCTCATTTACCCAAAAACTTGTCTTTAGAGTGAGGATCAAGCACATCCCATGACGTGGATTCCTGAAGAAAGCACGCTATTTTTTACTCATGGTTTTTATGACTTACATTTTTGGGAAAATACACATCTTATTTGATGTTTTGGCAGTCAGGCTTTGGATTCCAGTAGGCTGTATAGACAAACAGCTCCTTCGATGTCCACAAATAGTTGTTTTCTTCCACCTCTATCTAATTTGGTTGCTGTGAGGAATATAGATTAATATTAACTGTCAGCCATGTCCCCACACCAGCCATCAGCTGAAAGATAGCAGAGGTAGTGAACTCCACAGGGGTTCTGGCTTTAAGGAGGCCACATACGTACGAATTCACACCTCAACCAGCCAGTACGGAGGCCAGCTAATCCTACAGGAAAACCTCTCTGTAGGGGTCTCAACCCTTGCCCAGATCTTTCATTTCCCCCCAGACATCATGGAACCGGCGGTTTATAAGGAATTATGAATCACCCGTACATCCCAGACATAAGTAAAATATATTTATGCGATCTTGGGGCAAAGACGAACATGCCCATTGTCATAGGTTGGAGGTCGGGTGCCAGGGAAGGAAGATATACATATCATCCCACAGAAACCCAATAACGGTAGCATGCTTGGACTCTAATTGTAGCCGGAACCCAGGCGGGTCTGTTGGTCCCAGAACCATCTCCCTGTGACCTTCTGGTCTGGAGCTATGAACACTAAACGGTTTTGTGGGTCATTGAGCTGCCAGGATCAGCAGGGAGGGGGGGACCCTTCCCAGAGACGGGAAGAGGAGGGGCCGGCTACAGTTTAAAAAGCTTGTGCCAGCAAGCGGGTGGGTCTTTCTCTGAAAGGGGGTCACATAGTGCCATGTGTTTGGAGAAACCTGGAAACTGCTGACATCACTGCCCCCACTTGACTGCAGCCAACGACTATTCCACCATCATAAACCAAAGGAACATTCATCTACCCGGTAACTGGCTTGTACTCTGTGTAATCCTGTTTGTACCATACTACTTGTATGCGTAACCTCAGACCACTGTATATATTGTTTGTGTATAGCTTGTTGCCTCTCTGTGCCCGTGTGGACAGGAGGAGTCGGTGTAAACTGTACCAAGCTGACGTTAGCCACTCCCCTGGGAGGGCGTAATATCACGCCTTGGTAACCCGTAACCATACCGTGTCTCGTGAGCTCGACATAGTTGACGTCTGACGTCAGTCTGGGTACGGTATTTGTCACAGTTGCCAAGCTGAGATGTCCAGGGCAGTAAAGCTATGAAACCAGTAGGGCAGATTTAATAAATGCTAGATTTTTTATGTAATTTAGACACTTTTTTCCAGATTTATTATGTGTTTTTGATACATTTTTGCACCTTAGTAGACAAAGAGGATGTGGTGATGGTGGGCCTTCAGAGAAAGAGGGTGATCTACAACATGGC
The DNA here is from genome assembly GCF_905171765.1 of Bufo bufo. Taxonomy (NCBI): domain Eukaryota; kingdom Metazoa; phylum Chordata; class Amphibia; order Anura; family Bufonidae; genus Bufo; species Bufo bufo. The sequence continues at coordinate 119,727,388 of NC_053398.1, read as the reverse complement.
ACTTAGAAGTGGTGCAAAAATTGATCAAAAAGTTAGACAAAAGCATTGAAAGATGCACCGAATGTATCATACAGCCGCAGTGATACATTTGGTGTCCTGTATCTAAATCTACAGCCCTCAGCTCATACAATCACATAGAGAATGACTAGAGGCATGGAGTGGTCTGCGTCACCATGAAATGCTTTCAATGGCCGCATATGTGATCTAGTGCCCTCTATTACATCTCTAGATGTTACAGCATGGAGTTGCTATATGCTAGGAAATACATTACAACTAGTGTTAAGTGAAGCTAAGCATTTGAAGTGGAATTTTGTCCGAAGTTTAGGAAAACTTCAGGTTTTTCTAAAATGGAGGCTGCACGTGTTAAAAAAATGAAAGTATTAAGCCTGGGAACGCAGTGCAGCCAACCAAGCCGCTGGTAACCATCGCCTGTGATGTCACAGCCCTATGAAACCCTGATCCCGCGCGGTCTCCGCCATTGTCCTGTGAGCTGAGCATAGGGAGAGACGTGGCAAGCGTTCATGCGCTAGGGACAGTGTTGCTGCAATAATCCAGCGACCATGTTTGATCCATCCACCATGTTCAGCCCATCGGGTCTTAACCCCAATAATTTTAAAAGCAAAATACCATTAGGTTCATAGTAAGGAGGTATCCCTGAACTTATGGAGGGATCCACATGGGATTGTGGTTATCACTGTTGTGGATCCCTCAATTTTATTGCTTTGAGGAAGGTTTTCCCACCTCAATGCTGTGTACTATCTCTGGTACCATCACATAGGAGGACAGGGGCTGCTGCATACACGCTCCGGCTCCCCTGATCCCCACCGGAGCACACCTGGATGAAGACGGCATCTGAAGGGTTTTAAAAGTAAAAACATTAGTGCCTGGTGTCTGCTTTTTAAAACAGCAGACACCCCGTGGTCATGGCGCCCACTGCATGCGCCAGTGGGCGCCATTTATAAATGCCCAGCTGCCGGTGTAAATTTGCTGTCGGCGGTCAGGAAAGGGTTAACTTCCAAGTCTTCACACTGAGATTGGGCCACCAAGTGGGAAGAATATGATTAGGCAGAGTGCCCTGGGCGTTGCTAGGTTAAAACATTCGGGGCCTGGGCCCCTGATATTTTTTCCCAGGCCCCGAATGTCCTGCCTGCCTGCTAGATACAACTGTATTGTAGTCCTCAGGGTGGCAATACAATTTAATCTAATGCACAGGAAGATCTGAAGGACCTGTGATGGTCATGTGACCAGTAAAACAGGCAGTGGTTGAGAAGGATCTGCGATGATGTCACCATCATGTGACCAGTGCAGGAGAGGACGGCAGTGAAGAGGAGAAGACCTGGGGGAAGAAGCTGTGGTAATGTCTGTACATGAGGAGAGGTAAGTGAAGGGAGAGGCATAGCAATGCTGAGAGTTGTGGTTATTTAACTTGGACTGTATGTTAGGACTCAAGGAAGGGATGTTATTTACATGGGACTGTATTTTGGAGGTGGCTGGGGAGGGGATGATGTTATTTACATGGGACTGAATGTTAAGGGGGTGATGTTTACATGGGATTGCATGTTGGAGGTGGCTGAGGAGGGGGTGATATTATTTACATGGGACTGTATGTTAAAAGCGGCTGGGGAGGAGATTATGTTATTTACATGGGTCTGTATTTTGGAGGGGGCTGGAGAGATGGTGGGATGTTATTTACATGGGACTCTATGGAAGAGGGAGGGAAATAGTGTTATTTACATGGGACTATATATTGGAGGGGCTGAAGGGAGGGGTGTAATGTTATTTACATGGGACTGTATTTTGGAGGGGGCAGGAGAGATGGTGTGATGTAATTTACATGGGACTGTATGGTGAAGGGAGGAATATAACTACAGGGGGAACTGCAGGGGGCATTATAATATTGGGGGCACTTCAGGGTGAGCATTATAATAGTAGGGGGCAGTATAAATACTGGGGGCACTGTGGGGGTATTTTAAATCCAGGGGACATTACGCGTTCCTATTACTACTGGGGGCTCTATAGGATGGACATACAAATCCGCCTTTTTTCTACTAAGATCACTGTGGGGGGCCTTATTACTACTGAGGGGTCTGTAGAGCACTTTATTACCACTGGGGGAACAATAGGAGGGCATTATTTCTACTGGGGGCTCTGTCTTCCACTGTCTTCGGTTCACAGTCTTCCACTGTTAGAACACCCACTGGACATCTGCAGCCTTCTACCAGGGAATGTAGAAAGCACATGTTAAAGGGGTATTCCCAACTTGGACATTGTTGGTATATGCACTTGGGCGTTTCACATTTGTAAAGCTGGGGATACACATTCAGTAGCTGTCAGCTGAACTAACTTTTCCCTGACATCTATCTCTTCTGACTCCCTCCCACAGAAACACGCCCGGCTCGCCCAAATGTTGTCCGAACCCGCCGCTCTTGCCGGCAGAACACTAATGTGTATGGAAGTCTAAACTGCCATAGACATGATTGGACTGCATGACCATCTTCATTCATTCTCCACCCAGATGCGGTAACTAATAATAATAATACAATTTATTTATATAGCGCCACCATATTCCGCAGCGCTTTACAAATTCATAGGGTTCATGTACAAAACAAAAGTAACTGGCTAATATGTAACTGAAACACTAGGAGTCAGGGCCCTGCTCGCAAGAGCTTACAATCTATGAGGAATTGGGGGTGACACATAAGGTAGTTGATTGTGATAAGTAGGATTTGAGCCATTATTGAACTGACAGGAGTGGTGTCGGCCAATCTGCTTCGGGTTTGGGACTACTAGAGGATCGAGTTTAGGCCATAGGAGTTGGTTGGGGAAAGGTTTATTCTGGGAAAAGTCATTTTAGGTAGCTTGATAAGCCTGCCTGAAAAGATGTGTTTTTAAGGCACGTTTGAAGGTGGAGAAGTTGTGAATTGACCTAGTATTCTGAGGCAGAGTATTCCATAGAGTAGGTGCAGCTCGAGAAAAGTCTTGAAGACGGGTGTAAGAGGTACGAATTATGGAGGTTATTAATCTTAGGTCGCTAATAGAACGGAGAGCACAAGTAGGGTGGTAGATGGAGGTGAGGGAGGAGATGTATGGAGGTGCAGCACTGTGGAGAGCTGTGTGGGTGAGGGTGAGAAGTTTGAACTGTATTCTGTGGTGGATGGGCAACCAGTGAAGTGACTGGCACAGACTGGTAGCATCAGTGAAGCGGTTGGATGGATAGATGAGCCTGGCTGCAGCATTTAGGACAGACTGAAGGGGGAGAGTTTAGTGAGAGGGAGACTGATTAGTAATGCGTTGCAATAGTCAAGATGAGAATGAATCAAGGCAACAAGAGTTTTTGCCGTTTCCACCGTAAGAAAAGGGCGGATTCTGGCGATATTTTTGAGGTGCAGACGACAAGAGCGTGTAAGTGATTGAATATGGGGAACAAAGGAAAGATTAGAGTCAAATGTGGCCCCAAGACAGTGGGCATGTTGCACAGGAGTTATGATAGTGCTGCAGACCAAAATTGAAATATCAAGTTTAGGTGAGTTAGTAGATGGGGAAAGACAAGAAGTTCAGTTTTTGAGAGGTTCAATTTTAGATACAGAGAGGACATGAGACAGCTACCAGACAATTACTGGTGTTTTGGAGTAGAGCAGGGGTCATGTCAGGGGATGAAGTGTATAGTTGGGTGTCGTCAGCATAGAGATGGTAACGAAAGCCAAATCTACTAATAGTCTGTCCTATGGGGGCTGTATAGATGGAGAAGAGTAGAGGACCTAGTACTGAGCCCTGAGGAACACTGACATAAAGAGGAAGGAGAAGAAGAAGAGCCAGCGAATAATACACTAAAGAAGCGGCCAGAGAGATAGGAAGAGAACCGAGAGAGAGCAGTGTCCTTAAGGCCAATTGAGTGGAGCATGGTGAGGAGGGGGTTTATTGTCTACGGTATCAAACGCTGCAGAGAGATCAAGCAGAATCAGTAGAGAATATTCACCATTTCTTTTTGCTCTTAGGAGATAGTTAGACACTTTAGTAAGGGCAGTTTCTGTAGAGTGAAGAGGGTGAAAGAAGAGAGTTTGCAGAGAGAAAGCTTATTAAGCAAGAGTAGACAAGATGTTCAAAGAGTTAAGAGATGAAGGGGAGGTTAGAAACAGGTCGTAGTTAGCAGCACAGGTCGGGTCAAGAGATGGTTTCTTTAGTAGTGGGGTTATTTAGAGTGCTTGAAAGAGGAGGGGAAGATGCCAGAAGAGAGAGAGAGGTAAAAATTGTAGTTAGGTGAGTGATGACAGCCGGGGAGAGGGACTGGAGGAGGTGTGATGGGATAGGATCACTGCTACAGGGTGGGTCGAGAAGAAGAGAGAAGCCTGGAGACTTCTTCCTCTGTTATAGGGTCAAAAGAGGACAGAGAGCATGTGGAGGAATTGGAGGGAGGAGGATTGAAATTTTTGGGGACTGGGAGATAATTTCCTGCCCGATCCTGCCAATCTTGTCTCTGAAGTAAGTGGCCATGCCATCAGCGCAGAGGTCAGTGACAGTGACAGGTTCTGGAACTTTAGGGCTTAGAAGGGAATGAAAAGTGTCAAAGAGTCGTGAAGTACTTTTGTTTGACAATGTTGAGAGCCGAATCAGTTGGGGGATCTGTGTTCATCATATGAGTGAAGATCCGAAATTTGGGATCTGCATCTATAACATATTTATGGCATATAGGGTGGATAAATTAGAAATGTTCCAGGTGGGAATACCCACCATCACAGGAGAAATTAAAGGGGTTATCCAGAAAATTATAATGATGACCTATCCTCAGGATAGGTTATCATTATCACATCGGTGGGGTTCGGAGTCCCAGTACCCCATTTGAGTTGCTTTAGGTAGCTGCTTCGCTCACCAGAGCTCTGGTGACCACTGCTGACTCCCGACAGCTTACTAGCACAGCGCCATACATTGTATAGTGGCTGTGCTTGGTATTGCAGTTCAGCCCCATTGACTTGAATGGGGCTGAGCTGCAACTAGGCCATGTGACTGATTTACAGTGATCTACACTGGCCTAAGAAGAGGTCACGGCACCCACGGAGCACCCGACCACTTCTAACAGCTGATCGGCTGTCAGACACCCGCTGATCTGATATTGATGACCTATCACCTTTAAAGGGAACCTGTCATGTGGATATTTGATTATAATCTAACTAATTATATACAATCATTAACTACTAAAAAGTACCTTAGATGTATTCACTTACTGGTGTGACAGATGGTTACCTCATAATATACACACAAAGATGCCGCATGGTAATGAGCTGATTTGAGTCCAGCGTGATGTCATTGAGTCCAGCGTATATTTAATTCAGAGCTATAGCCACTCCCCTGCCCACCTGCTGCTGATTCATATGGAAAAAAAAACGGTCATTCAGCAGCAGGTGGGCGGGGAGAGTCAGGAGCTCATGAATATTCAGGACTCATCATTATCAGCTGGAGCTTTTCAATACAAGATGTTGGCAGATTGACTGGGTCAATTAAAGAAAGTGACCCAGCATTGTGCTAAGAGAATCAGTCACTTATTTATGTTGCCCTTAGTTAGGACACCATAAAACTGGTGACAGGTTCCCTTTAAGTATTGCATGTCACCTTTTTTAATCAATGGACTGTTGGTGTCCTGTTCATGTCCTCCAGAGTGAGAGGTGTTTCTTTGTAGTTTTTCTGTCTAATTGATGAGGATCCTGAATAGGACCCCCCCCCCCCCCAATCCCTTTTATTAATACAGAATCTTCTAAAAGGGCCTTTTAAATGGGTTTCCTAGCCAGATACCCCGTTAAGCACTTGAGTAGTTAACTTCACCTTTGTGAAGATCACCTTGTAATATTAAAATAATCCTACAACCTCTGCATGGATCATAAAATGCTTGTCCTTTGGTAAATGCAAAAAAAAAAAGGAGAATATCTAATTCATCATGCTGTCCGTTTTAGCAAAACATATGCTTAAGCGCACAAAGCGGTGACTTGCATTGCCACTCCTTAACCCCTTAAGGACTCAGCCCTATTTCACCTTAAGGACTTGGCCATTTTTTGCAAATCTGACCAGTGTCACTTTAAGTGCTCATAACTTTAAAACGCATTGACTTATCCAGGCCGTTCTGAGATTGTTTTTTCGTCACATATTGTACTTCATGACACTGCTAAAATTGGGTCAAAATAGTTAATTTTTTTTGCATAAAAAAATACCATATTTACCAAAAATTTAGAAAAATTAGCAAATTTCAAACTTTCAGTTTCTCTACTTCAGTAATACATAGTAATACCCCCAAAAATTGTGATTACTTTACATTCCCCATATGTCTACTTCATGTTTGTAGCATTTTGGGATTGATATTTTATTTTTTGGGGATGTTACAAGGCTTAGAAGTTTAGAAGCAAATCTTGAAATTTTTCAGAAATTTACAAAAACCCAATTTTTAGGGACCACTACAGGTCTGAAGTCACTTTGCGAGGCTTACATAATAGAAACCGCCCAAAAATGACCCCATTCTATAAACTACACCCCTCAAGGTATTCAAAACTGATTTTACAAACTTCGTTAACACTTTAGGTGTTGCACAAGAGTTATTGGCAAATGGGGATGAAATTTGCGAATTTCTTTTTTTTGCCTAATTTTCCATTTTAACCCATTTTTTCCACTAACAAAGCAAGGGTTAACAGCCAAACAAGACTGTATCTTTATTGCCCTGACTCTGCCGTTTACAGAAACACCCCATATGTGACCGTAAACTACTGTACGGGCACACAGCGGGGCGCAGAGTGAAAGGTGCGCCGTATGGTTTTTGGAAGCCAGATTTTGCTGGACTGTTTTTTTGACACCATGTCCCATTTGAAGCCCCCCTGATGCACCCCTAGAGTAGAAACTCCATAAAAGTGACCCCATCTAAGAAACTACACCCCTCAAGGTATTCAAAACTGATTTTACAAACTTTGTTAACCCTTTAGGTGTTGCACAAGATTTAATGGAAAATAGAGATACAATTTCAAAATTTCACTTTTTTGGCAGATTTTCCATTTTAATATTTTTTTTCCAGTTACAAAGCAAGGGTTAACAGCCAAACAAAACTCATTATTTATGGCCCTGATTCTGTAGTTTACAGAAACACCCCATATGTGGCCGTAAACTACTGTACGGGCACACAGTAGGGCGCAGAGTGAAAGGTGCGCCGTATGGTTTTTGGAAGCCAGATTTTGCTGGACTGGTTTTTTGACACCATGTCCCATTTGAAGCCCCCCTGATGCACCCCTAGAGTAGAAACTCCATAAAAGTGACCCCATCTAAGAAACTACACCCCTCAAGGTATTCAAAACTGATTTTACAAACTTTGTTAACCCTTTAGGTGTTGCACAAGATTTAATGGAAAATAGAGATACAATTTCAAAATTTCACTTTTTTGGCAGATTTTCCATTTTAATATTTTTTTTCCAGTTACAAAGCAAGGGTTAACAGCCAAACAAAACTCATTATTTATGGCCCTGATTCTGTAGTTTACAGAAACACCCCATATGTGGCCGTAAACTACTGTACGGGCACACAGTAGGGCGCAGAGTGAAAGGTGCGCCGTATGGTTTTTGGAAGCCAGATTTTGCTGGACTGGTTTTTTGACACCATGTCCCATTTGAAGCCCCCCTGATGCACCCCTAGAGTAGAAACTCCATAAAAGTGACCCCATCTAAGAAACTACACCCCTCAAGGTATTCAAAACAGATTTTACAAACTTTGTTAACCCTTTAGGTGTTGCACAAGATTTAATGGAAAATAGAGATACAATTTCAAAATTTCACTTTTTTGGCAGATTTTCCATTTTAATATTTTTTTTCCAGTTACAAAGCAAGGGTTAACAGCCAAACAAAACTCATTATTTATGGCCCTGATTCTGTAGTTTACAGAAACACCCCATATGTGGTCGTAAACCGCTGTACGGGCACACGGCAGGGCGCAGAAGGAAAGGAATACCATACGGTTTTTGGAAGGCAGATTTTGCTGGACTGGTTTTTTTGACACCATGTCCCATTTGAAGCCCCCCTGATGCACCCCTAGAGTAGAAACTCCAAAAAAGTGACCCCATTTTAGAAACTACGGGATAGGGTGGCAGTTTTGTTGGTACTAGTTTAGGGTACATATGATTTTTGGTTGCTCTATATTACACTTTTTTGTGCGGCAAGGTAACAAGAAATAGATTTTTTGGCACGTTTTTTTTTTTGTTATTTACAACATTCATCTGACAGGTTAGATCATGTGGTAATTTTATAGAGCAGGTTGTCACGGACGCGGCGATACCTAATATGTATACAATTTTTTTTATTTATGTAAGTTTTACACAATGATTTCATTTTTAAAACAAAAAAAATGTTTTAGTGTCTCCATAGTCTAAGAGCCATAGTTTTTTCAGTTTTTGGGCGATTATCTTAAGTAGGGTCTCATTTTTTGCGGGATGAGATGACGGTTTGAGTGGCACTATTTTGGGGTGCATATGACTTTTTGATCACTTGCTATTACACTTTTTGTGACGTAAGATGACAAAAAATAGCTTTTTTTACACCGTTTTTATTTTTATTTTTTTACGGTGGTCACCTGAGGGGTTAGGTCATGTGATATTTTTATAGAGCCGGTCGATACGGACGCGGCAATACCTAATATGTATACTTTTTATTTATTTATTTAAGTTTTACACAATGATTTCATTTTTGAAACCAAAAGAATCATGTTTTAGTGTTTCCATAGTCTAAGAGCCATAGTTTTTTCAGTTTTTGGGCGATTATCTTGGGTAGGGTATGATTTTTGCGGGATGAGATGACGGTTTGATTGGTACTATTTTGGCGTACATGCGACTTTTTTGATCACTTTTATTACCTTTTTTGGGAAGTAAGGTGGGCAAAATTTCAATTTCCTAATAGTTTTTATTTTTTTATTTTTATGGCGTTCACCGTGCGGGGAAAGTAACATGACCGTTTTATAGATCAGGTCGTTACGGACGCGGCGATACCAAACATGTGTAGGGAATTTTATTTTTTTCATTTTTAATCAGTGATAAATGTGTTTTTGGATTTTTACTTTTTTTTCACTTTTTTTCACTTTTTTTTTGACCCAGACCCACTTGGTTCTTGAAGATCCAGTGGGTCTGATGTCTGTATAATACAGTACAGAACAATATATATTGTACAGTACTGTATTTTACTTACACTTTGTCTGAACAGATCTCTGCCTTTAGCACAGATCTGTTCAGCACCATGGACAGCAGGACGCCTGAGAGGCGTCCTGTTGCCATGGGAACCTTCCCCGTCTGCTCAGAACTTCGCAGACGGGGAAGGGTAAGGAGGGGATCTCTCGGGGGGCTGTCTGGGGGCTCTCTCCCTCTCCATCGGGGGGCTGCAAAGGCACAGCAGCCCCCCGATGGGAGAGGGAGGGAGCTCCCTCTTACTGTTAACTTTTTCCATACAGCGGTCTGTACGGACCGCTGTATGGAAAGGGTTAAACGGCTGACATCGCATCATCGATGTCAGCCGTTTATACCAGGGTGCCAGCAATGTGCTGGCACCCTGGTATCCCCACTAGAGACCAACGATTATACAAAGGGAGGCGGGCGGGGGATCGCGATCCCGCCTGCCGCACCGCCCGCCTCCCGCACCGCCCCCACCGCCCACAACTCCCCCCCTGCACCACCCGCCGGCAAAAAATCATGCAGGGGTGCAGGGGGGGGTGTAAAATATATATTTTAGGGACACTAAAGCTTCTGATCCCCGCGGTCAGGGCCCGCGGGGATCAGAAACTGCACAAAGCGCAGCAAACCGCAGGTCTGAATTGACCTGCGGTTTTCTGCGATCGCCGATGCGGGGGGGTCAAATGACCCCCCCCTGCATTGTTACGGGATGCCGGCTGAATGATTTCAGCCGAAATCCCGTTCCGATTAACCCCTCGGGCGCCGGAATACAGATTTCAAGTTATGACGTACCGGTACGTCATGGGTCCTTAAGGACTCGGGATCCATGCCGTACCGATACGTCCTAAGTCCTTAAGGGGTTAATGAACTGTGATGTCAGATGGCGGAATATGTTGTTGTTTTTTCATCCTCTTAAGGTCAAAGCCTGTTTTTTTCTGTTCTTTGTCAGATTTATCAGCACTCCGGTACAAACACCTGCATTCATCTATCCAAAGTTTATTTCCCAAATATAATATCACTCAAGTATACACTGTATCACAAAGACACGGAGAAATGGACAACGATGTGGTTTGTAGCATGATATAGGGTGTTCTAGGATCTATCTGCTGTTGAACTACAACTCCTAGCAGGCTGCGTTAGGGCTACAGTTAGATGGCTCCAGTCATTGGCATACTGAGGCATGTTCAGCTGGTGTTACTTAGGCCAACCTATATACTTATGGGGTTTATGAGGTTAGTAAAAAGCGCCAATCTTCTTTATAGGCTATGTCTGATATTACAGCTCAGCCATAGGGCTCATGCACATGGTTGTATTTTTTGTCCGTGTCCGTTACGTTTCTTTGTTTGTGGCCCGTATACAGAGCCATTTACTTCAATAGGGCCGCAAAAAAAACAAAACGGAAATGACTCCGTGTGCATTCCGTGTCCGCGTGTCCGTTCCACAAAAAAATAAAACATGTCCTATTATTGTCCACATTACAGAAATGGATAGGACTGTTCTATTATGGACCAGCCTTTCCGTTACGCAAAATGTGGAATGCACATGGCCGGTATCAGTGTTTTGTGGATCCGCAATTCACGGACCGCAAAATAACGACAGACCTTAAAGAGGTTTTCCGGTAATTATTATTTTTTATCCAGTGCCTGCAGCATGAGCCCAGACACAGACGATTTATACTTATCTGCTCCACGCCGCTCCAGTCCTCTGCGCAGCCTCTATCTTCCGGTCTCCAAGCTGTATTCCTCTGACTGACTATGGTCACATGCACTGCTCCAGACAATGACTGTCTTCAGCGGTGATGTTGTCATATATAGGAGGACTGGAATGGTGTGGAGCAGTTTCAGCACTTGATAAAAAATAATTATTACCAGAAAAAAACAAAATAGATTGTGCCAAATTTATAAGTTGTCCCCTATCCTAACTAACTGATTGCTGATGGTCTGATTGCTGCTTAATCCCCCCCATCCCAAGAACGATGTCCCATACCTCCATTCTGATGGAGCGGCAGGTCAACCATGCACCCTGCCGCTCCATTCATCCTCTAAGGGACCCCGGAGATTGATGAGTGCTCTACATTCCGGCACTCTCCTAGAGAATGAATGGAGCAGCAGTGCGCATTCACTACCTGTACTCCATCAGAAATGGGGAACAGGATCCCCATTTTCAGGATCGGTGGGGGTTACCAGCATTTGGACTCCCAGCAATCAGCTAGTTATTGAAAATGAGTTGCAATACAAGGTAGAGCAGAGCCCATAGATAAAAGTGGTAGTGATAGAGCATATGGAGAACATCCCCCTATCAGGATCACCCCCGTTTTAGCTAGAGCAGAGAGTTGCCACTGCAGATAGCTGGAAGACCAATGGTGTCAATGTAGTCTTTGCTGCAAGGGAAATGATTGAAAGTGGTTGTCCCAAGGTATTTCCTTCATTAACATCGGGAGTCCAAAATGGACCAACCCCTAAAACAAGTCTACATTTTTATTTTATTGTATCTATTACCACTGATATGAAGCACCTTAGTTTTTGGAGATTTTAGGGTCCCTCCCAACTAGTGTTGAGCGAGCACCAAAGTGCTTGTGTGCTCGAGTAGAACACTTTGCGATGCTCGGGGAGCACAATGTAAGTCAATGGAAGAACCCCAGGCACCTCCTGCTCTGAGGAGGGGAGGGTGTCAGCACTCTAGTTCGGCTTAGGAGTCTCTACTCTGACTCCATATATAGCTATATCCATGTATTATGGAGTCAGTGCTTGGGGACACCCCAGTGTATTTAAATCTAATTTCTGAAAAGTTTCTGCCGGGATTCGAACTCCCAAGCTTGTACATTAGAGGCAAGGACCTTATCCACTCAGCTATAAAGCTGAATGCTAAACTGTGCCAGAAAACCTCATAGTAGTTTCTGATTTAGTGAGTATTTCTATTCAGCAGAAGACTTATTTTATATTTCTGGGCAGGTTAACATGTAGCTGTATAGTGTAGTGGTTAACGTCCTTGCCTCTAATGTACAAGCTTGGGAGTATGAATTTTGGCAGAAACTTCAGAAATAGAGATGAAATTTATATACTTTATATTTTTTTTTAGTAATTGTAAAAAATGCATGGCATAAAATAAGTACTGATACAGAAACTACTATAAGGTTTTTCCAGCACAGTTTATCATTGGGTTGTATAGCCCAGTGGTTAAGATTCTTGCCTCTAATGCAAAAGGTTTTGAGTTCAAATCCCGGCAGAAACTTTTCTGAAATACAGACTAAATTAGATTTGAATACACTGGGTGTCCTCAAGCACTGACTCCCTATATGGACATAGCCATATATGGAGTCAGAGCAGGGACTTCTAAGCTGCGTACTCACACTGGTTTCCCTACTGTACAGCGATCTTCTACATAGATATATTGGCTAAATTAGATTTAAATACACTGACTCGAGCAGCGCGCTCGAGCACACACAGTGTTCGACAGAGCATGCTCGCTCAACACTACTCCCAACCTGTTTTTATAGACCCTCAGGTAATTCTGCGGTGTGGGAAATATGACTTAATAAACAGGTTCCCCCTTTCAGGATTTTCCTCTATGAGCCAAAATGGCTAGACAAATCTCTTCCATTGTGGAGGACCTGTACTGTGTAATGCTTCATTTCCCCTCTAGAGGTGCTGCAGTACAACTTGGCATTTGGTTTTCTCCCAGAGCCAGTGTTCCTTTCCTATCATTGGTCTTTATCATTTTTAAGTGTTGTATAACATATGAAGTGATGTCATCATTCCCGAAACAGTGATATCACACGTTTGAAGTGGTTATCTGAGAGTGTGACAAATGATAAAATAGCAAACCATTACTTTCTGTCAAATCCAGCACTGCTCCGGTGTAGATACTCTGGTGATTCCCTGTGATCAACGTTGACTCTATCTTCCGGTCTCCAAGCTGTATTCCTCTGACTGACTATGGTCACATGCACTGCTCCAGACAATGACTGTCTTCAGCGGTGATGTTGTCATATATAGGAGGACTGGAGTGGTGTGGAGCAGTTTCAGCACTTGATAAAGAATCATTATTACCAGAAAAAAACAAAATAGATTGTGCCAAGTTTATAAGTTGTCCCCTATCCTAACTAACTGCTGCAGGTGCTGCAGTACAACTTGGCATTTGGTTTTCTCCCAGAGCCAGTGTTCCTTTCCTATCAGTGGACTTTATCATTTTTAAGTGTTGTATAACATATGAAGTGATGTCATCATTCCCGAAACAGTGATATCACACGTTTAAAGTGGTTATCTGAGAGAGTGACAAATGATAAAATAGCAAACCATTACTTTCTGTCGAATCCAGCACTGCTCCGGTGTAGATACTCTGGTGATTCCCTGTGATCAACGTTGACTTTTCCTACAGCCATGACATTGTGGGATATACAGAACCGCCGCAGTCAATCACTAGCCTTAATGGCTGCATTCCATCATTGATGCAAGGAAGTAAACACAGTAGACCGGTGTGGACCACCAGAGCATTGGCGCTGAAACAGTGCAGGATTTCAGTAAGGCTAGATTCACATATACGGCAGGAGAATACAGTTGCCGGAGCTCTCTGGGTCCATCAGTGCTGGACGTTACCGAAATGCCCACCAGCCCCATTAACTATAATGGGGTTCGGCTGAGATCCGGACGCCACACAGCAAATATGCCAAGAATTGGCTGGACAAAAGCCGCTGTATGGCATATTTGTCTGGTGGGGTCTGGCAGAGATTCTGTCACTATTATGGTTGCTGGGGCCGGCAGGCTTTGCTGTACCGTCCAGCAATGCCGGACCAGAGAGCTCTTACCGCATACACAGGGGAGTAGCTATAGGAGGTGCAGGGGTACCGGCTCCAGGTGCCTGAGGGGGCCCAAAGACCCTTGTACCACATAAGAAGACACCGGCATTATAGAAAGTGCATGCTGGTCAAGTTATACCTCTGGCTGGAGGGGAGGGGGGGGTGCCATTTAAGTTTTTGCCTCAGGCAGCACGAAGGCTATGTACTTCCCTGGCCGCAAAGCACTGAGGGAAGGGGGGCCCAAGCTGAACTCTTGCACCAGGGCCCATGAACCTTTAGCTACGCCTTACGCATACGTGAAACTAGTTGAATTTTTGTTTTGTCATTTTACATCATTTTATATATTCTTGGACAACCTCTTTACTATCTGTGATGAATACCACACCTCGTGCCCACTTGACGTCAACTACGTCGAGCTCATGAGACGTGGTATGTTCACGGGTCTACCAAAAACGTGAAGTTACGCCCTCCAGTGGAGCACGTAAGGTCAGGTTGGTATAGCTTACACACACCTCCTGTCCACGCGGGCACAGAGAGGCAACAAGCTGAGAGAGCCTTTTCACTGCCGCAGTGAAACAGCGACTCCTCAGCCTGGGTATCTGCCACCAGTTCTAGTTTGATATAAGCCCGGTCCGCTAACGGGATTATATAGGGTCAGAAACCAACCCGCGGTAGCTTATAACTAGGCCAAAGCACGGACGTGGGGATTCGTGATCGAGATACAAGATAGCACAAGATTAAATTATAGATTTTATCGCCGTATGGGCACACTAGATATAACACAATATACACAGACAATATATACAGCGGTCTGAGGTTACAGATTACAGGTTATATGGTTACAACAGGGTTAAGCAGTGTAAAAGTCAGTTGCCGGATAAGGCTACTTTCACACTTGCGGCAGAGAGATCCGGCAAGCAGTTCCGTCGCCGGAACTGCCTGCCGGATCAGGCAAAATGTATGCTAACTGATGGCATTAGTAAGACTGATCAGGATCCTGATCAGTCTTAAAAATGCCTGATCAGTCGAAAAAATGCATTGAAATGCCGGATCCGTCTTTCCGGTGTCATCCAGCAAAAACGGATCCGGCATTTATTTTTTCACCTTTTTTTCAGTCTGCGCATGCGCATACCGGAAGGACAGACCCGGCACTAATACATTCCTATGGGAAAAAATGCCTGATCCGGCGTTCAGGCAAGTCTTCAGTTTTTTTAGCCGGAGATAAAACCGTAGCATGCTACGGTTTTCTCTTTTGCCTGATCAGTCAAAACGACTGAACTGAAGACATCCTGATGCAAACTGAACAGATTACTCTCCATTCAGAATGCATGGGGACATACCTGATCAGTTCTTTTCCGGTATAGAGCCCCTGTGACGGAACTCTATGCCGGAAAAGAACAACGCAAGTGTGAAAGTAGCTGAAAGTTCCTTTTAGTTGTGAGCTGTTCTTTGCTGGAGTCCACATGAAGGGCCGTGATCTCAGCTATTTCCTGGGTCCCTCTAAACACATTTGTAGGATATGACCCCCCTTTTCAGAGAAAGACGCGCCTACTTGCTGGCACCAGACTTTTAACCTGTAGCCAGCCCCTCCCCTCCCGGCCTCAGGGAGGGGTCCACTCCCCCTCTTCTGGGTTGGCAGCAAATGACCCACAAAACCCTTTAGGGTTCATAGCTCCAGACCAGAGGGTCACAGGGAGATGGTTCTGGGACCAATGGACCTGCCTGGGTTCGGCTACAAGTAGAGCCCAAACCTGGTACCGTTATGTGGTTTCTATGGGGAGATACGGATATCTCCCTACTCTGACCTCGTCCCATTAACCAAAGACCATGGGAATGAACCTCGTGGCCACCGGGACACAAATATGTATCCGGTTTGCGCCTACGATGGCCAGGCGGTTCATAATTCCTTATGAAAGGTAGGTGCCAACATGTCTGGGAGGTCTCATTGATCCGGGGCAAGTGCGGATACCCCCTGCTTGGGGGTTTTCCTGCAGGATTCAGTTGGCTCCAACCTGGTGGAGGTAAAGTGTGACCTTCTCCTTGAAGCCTGGACCCCCTGGGGGGGTGGAAACTAATTTTGCATGTACACTGAACATGCCAAGAGATGCATCAGATGACAATCAGGCCTGGGGCTTTGAAGCAGGGCCCTCCTGTGGAGTTCACTACCTCCGCTATCTGTCAGCACATGGGGGTGTGAGGACATGACTGACAGTAAATATTAATCCATATTCCTCACACTATCATTACTATATTCTTATATATGCTTGGACAACCTATTTGAAAAAAATAATAATCATAGGTGGTTACCGGTATATCTAAGGGCTTATTATCAATCAATACCAAAATCATCTGCAATGCTGATTCTTCATTGGATTATGTGTTCTACAATGGCTTCATGTTTGAGAGCCCCCCACGAGGGCTGCCTTTTAGTAATAGGTTAATTCATTTAAATAAATCTGCTTGCCCTGAGAATACCAGAACGTGCTGTGAAATGAGTAGCCATCTTATTTTTTTTTTTTTCCGGGCTGCCCTTGCAGCTGCCTGCCTGACTTTGAGGTCCTCATTATGGTGGGTTTAAATGACGGATGTTCAGTGAGGCAAAGAGAGGGGGAGGTCAGCAGGCAGAGACGCTGTTATCTGGCCCTTCTATCAGGCCAAGTGACAGGATTCCAGAGGATGAATACAGGATCTCCCGCTTGAGACCTCCGGCTGACACTGAAAGTGACTCCCCTGACTCTAACCTTGAGAGGGAAAAAGTTCCTACTTTATTAAAATGAATTTTCGAAAGGGCCGCTCTGACAGCTGCATAATTAAATATTGGAGTGTCAGAGATAATTTATTCCGATCACATTTGGTGGTCAGAGCCTGCTTTGCTATAGGGTCAGCGTGCATCATGAGACAGCCGAGATGCTGCCGGCATTACTTGGGGGAAATGGCTAATTTTTTTTTAAACTATAGCTCAAATTAAAGGGTAACCTCTCTACTGTTCATGCGTATTTTAATGCATCAGCGAGGGGGAAGCAGGGAGGCAATGTTGTCGTATATGTGAACAGTATAGTCCTGGATAGATTTAACGCTGATGTTCCCTTTGCTGTTTTTCCTTGCATGGGATATAATTAATTGTAATACCTAGAATCATTTAGATAAAACAAAATAAAAACTTAAATTGTATTCCTAATTTGCTTATTTTTCCCAAGGAACATTGTCATAAAAATAAGTCTCTTCAATAAGAACCAGTTACCCCCCTGAGCTGCTGGCATCTCACCCACACAACCAGTACTCTGTTCTGTACAGATGAGGGCAGGGGCGCTACGCTCATGGCCCCCTTTCTATAATACCAGTGTCGTCTTATGTGGTACAGGGGTCTTCGGGCCCCCCTCAGGCTCCTGGGCCCGGTAGCGACTTTTACCTCTACACCCCCTATAACTACGCCCCTGGAAATAGCTGACTACAAATGGCTCTCTCGTTTGGCTGATATTCATTTATTTACATAATTTTTCCCATGGAGCACTGCCTGAAAATTGACGCAATCCATGCAAGTCTCTTCGGATAGTATGATGAATGTTATTTCTTTGAAATTGTGCAATTGACTTAAAAAAGAAAAAAAAAAAGAAAAGAAAATAGAAGCCCCTAAATTGTCTTGAGCTAAAGATTTTCATACCCTATTTATATATTTCTCATCTTTCTTATCTATTTGGGACAGAGATGCAACCTGAAGCTTCTAGGCCCCAAATCAAAGTGTGGAAAGTGGCGGCCCACCCAGCGCCAATAATATCAGGGTCTACTCATAAGGCAGAAAGGCCTTTACAGGGGTTTTCCAAGACTTTTTTTAAAAATTTTTTTACTGATGGGTTATCAGTATCTGATTGGTGGCAGTCAGATGCTGATCAGATGTTGCAGAAGGCACTGGCTGATCTCCACTGATGACCTATCCGGTGGATAGGCCTCTGTATTAATGTTTCGAAAAAAACTTTTAAAAATGAGTGCTGTAATTTTGCTACCTTCTTGACTATAAGAAGTGATCAGGAATATAACTGCCTGACATAAAAATAAAATGAACAAGAAGAGACTTCTCTGGGCAGACAATTCATTCAGTTTACATTAGATTATTAGCTTCTTCCCGCAAATGTACGTCCTGATTGCAGTCGTGGATGTCTGGCTTGGTACAGTACATCCTGATGGTTCTTCTGGAGCTTGGCTGTGATGGACAGCTGTTCTTGTACCGTAACCTCTGATTCCTTCCATTTAACACCTTGGATTCCCCAATCAATACTGATCGCTGCATCTAAGGAGTATTAACCAAGGGAGAGAGATTCCTATTTATGACCCTTTGTGATTGCCGGAGTTGTAAATGACAGCCCGGTACCTAAGTAAGACCCCCAAGGCTGTACTGTGAGGGTAACTGTTTAGGCATAAGTATATATTTTAAATGAACAGGCAGTAATGCGTTAGAATATACAGACATACCAATAAATGAGCATTAAAGCTAAAAAGCAAAGGTTGACGTCATCTAGCAGGACTAAAATAAAATATGATTTATATCAATAAAAAGAAAAGTAATAAAAATAGAACGAGCAGATTAAAAAAGAATTTAATATTATGAAAAAATAAAACATATAAATATGATAATTGTTATCCTTGGAACCATAACAACACGTTCTAAATAATGCCGGAAGCGTGTTTTTATGCATTCCTTTATTATAAAGATTCTTATAAATGGAATGCAAATTCATATGTGCCCCAAATTGATGCCTAAAGATTCTGCAACAAATCCTGACCCCATGCAGCCATGAAAACTACAGCAATAATAAAAAAAAAAATGTATGGCATTTGCAATGCAGGGAAATTAATGAAAAATAGTCAATTTATTGTAACACTATTGTCCCATTAGCTTACCAGTTATATGTATGTACAAATGCTCAGTGTTCTCGTATGTAGTTGCAAAATTTGAAGTCATGGATGGGTTGTAAAAAAAAAAAAAAAAAGTCAGGAAAAATAAAATTTTATAAATTGACCGTCGTGTGCATTGAGAATTTCAAATTCTCATAGAATACAATGTACATGATCTACGGTGCGGAATTTCCACACGCAAATCAGCGCTGAAAATCCGCGCGCAATCCTGATCGTGTGCATTTAGCCTAAGAATTGAGCCCAAAAAGTTCAATCTTGGATTCAACAATCTTGTTTTTCATGGTCTGAGAGTCCTTTAGCCTTTTTTTTTTTTTTCGCAAACTCTAGGGGGCCTTTCTTGTGTCTTTTACTGAGGGAAGGTCTCTTTCTGGCCACTCTGCCATAAAGCCCAGATTGGTCCTACAGTAATGGTTGATTTTCTGGAAATGTCTACCATCTTCACAAAGGGTCTTTGGAGCTCAGTCAGAATGATCATGGGTTCTTGGTCATCTCTCTTACCAAGGCCCTTCTTCCCCGATTACTTGGTTGGGCGGCCAGCTCTAGGAAGAGTCCTGCTTGCTTTAAACATATTCCGTTTAAGGATTATGGAGGACACTGTGCTCTTGGAAGCTTTCAGTGCAGCAGAAATGTTTTTGTCACCTTCTCCAGATCTGTGCTTCCACACAATCCTGTGTCTGATCTCTACAGGCAGTTCTTTCCTCTGATATGCGTTGTCAGCTGTGAGACCTTACTGTATTTGGACAGGGTTTGGTTTCCTAATCATATCCAATAATTGAATTTGCCACAGGTGACTCCCATCAAGGTGTAGAAACATCTCAAAGATGATCAAGAAATGGTGGTGGTGGTGCTGGGTCCTCAGAGCTAAATTTCAAGTTTCATAGCAAAGGATCTAAATACTTATGTCCATGCGAAATTAATTTGCAAGATTTCAAATATTCTGATATCACTTTGTCATTATGGGGTTATGAGTGCAGATGGATGGGGAAAACTTTATTTTTTTATTTTTTATTTTAGCACAAAGCCGCAACGTGAATATATGCATCATAGAATTTTATTTATTTTTTTCCATAGAACACAATGTGCCCCAAGACCTATGCTTTCCTGATAGAGGAGCTTCTATTTGGTATCACAATGCTGAGTCTGGGAAAAAAAATATGTTGTTAATACAATATATCAGACTGGGTTCAGTGTAGGATAGAAAAAATGACCAAAGGCTATCAATTAGGACCAGTGACTTGGATAATAAGTGTCACTGTAAAGCCACGGGAGGTGGTGTACATATTAAGGATGGTAAATAACCCCCTATAGCCATGTATAAATTGTAGAACAAGCAGAGTCAACTCTTTGAAGGCGGCCAATAATTGCCTTAACTATTAGGGTTTGTTAGTTCAGTTCATGTGAAACCGTTTAGCTGACATCTCATATTATCTGCCATGTACGGGGCTGAGCAGATCCTGCAAAGCTGAAGAACCGCAACAGATAGATATTAAAATCATAATCATCAGCGTTGTCAACAGGCTGAGTATAGGAGTGCGAGGATGGACCTCGAGCCGCGTCTCTTGTAAATTCTTGGATTTTCAGGAGGAAATTGTTTAATGACACATGTAATCCTCTGCCACGTAGCCTTTAATCTCCCCACAACATGCCTGCTACGCGGAGTCTATGGATTTCCCGGGCCGGAGCGGATTGAGTGTTCTTTGATTGAAACTAGAAACTGACAGTTTAATATAGAAAGAAAATATTATTTTCCCTCGAAACCTTTTTTTGTAAGTATACAGGGGCGGACATGCTATATGTGCACTCTGCAAAGCTATACAAGGGCCCTAGAGGTTAGGGTGCCCACTGACTGCCACCTGAAAAACAACAGCAGCTTTTTGTAGGTATACGCATCAGGCCCGCTACTTAAAGGGAAGATGTCACATTGTAGACGCAGCCTTATTTGTGGGCGGTAGAGCAGTTGGAGCTGAGCAGAAAGGACACGCTCACCCCTGAGAAAGGACAGTACACCCTTAGCTGTGATAGTGAGAGTGCTGCCGCTGGGCGCCATTATAACGAAGTGAAGAGAAGACCTCACAACTGGAACATTTTTGTAACACAAAGTAAATTGGAAAAGTAACTAGTTCTTCGTGCTGAAGAACTTAAAATAACATTTATGGTGGCACAACCCCTTTGACCATCTTCCTAAAAACAGCAGTGGTTGTTTTGTAAGTCCTCCCAATAACCAGTTTCTTTTTTAGAATTGACTGGACAAGCAATGGATTATCTAGAATTACCAGTGATATAATATACATCCCAGAGGCCAGGTAAACAGATTGCAGACCTGACCCAGGCTTCAGTTCCCAGGTTATGCACATCGGGAATGGATTACAATTAGTGATGAGCGCAGTATTGAAAAATTCAATTCGGCTACTTCACCGAATTTTACCCAAAAATTAATTTCATTCCGAATCACTTCGTCACAAAGCGCGTTTCTTTGTAAGTAGCGGGTGCAATGACAGAGAGTGCCGATTGTGCCACCCCACGTCATTGTACCTCTCAGATGCCGCGCTCATTGCTGACCGTGGCATCTGGCAGTAATATTACAGTGTAAAAAAAAAAAAAATCATACCCTCATCCATTTGATCGCGAAGAGCCAGCCTCCATCTTGATTGTAGATCCAGAGTGAAATCTCCAGTCATGGCGTCGGCCGGCGTGGCGATGTCTGAAATCTCCAGTCATGGCGTCGTCCGGCGTGGCGATGTCTAAAATCTCCAGTCATTGCGTCGGCCGGCGTGGCGATGTCTGAAATCTCCAGTCATGGCGTCGTCCGGCGTGGCGATGTCTGAAATCTCCAGTCATGGCGTCGGCCGGCGTGGCGATGTCACACCGCGCAGGGAATTTTCACGGGATCTTTAATCAAGGTGGTGGTGGCGGGCTCCTTGCGCTCAAATGGATGAGTTAAGTATCATTTTTTTTATTTATTATTTTTCACCGCCATTCAGAGAAAATCTATTAGTTACCATGAAGCACGAGGAAATCGGCTTCTCGGCGAATCAAAGTTTCCCTGAAATTCTGATCGAATTCCACTTTGTGGAGTTTGATTTGTTCCCACACTAATTATAATATAAACAGCTTTCAAGTTCAAGATTCTTTTTTGATTAGGGTGAGACTATAATTTAGTTGTTTTTTGTTGTTGTTTTAGAGTAAATATTTTTCGTAGCAGAATTTTGTTTGTATGAGTCATTGACTCAATGGTGTGTTGAATTTTTGAGTGTAAGATTGGAGGGACACATGGGCTGAGGAGTATACAGCCTGGATTTCTCAGTTCAGAGGTTACTATTCTGTTAAATAAAGAACAGGCTACTTATATTCACCCTGAACAAATTACATACCTCACTACCCCTCCGCATAGGGCAGCAGGCCCATAATTCAGTCTAAGTATCATTCACTCTTCTATTACCTTCATAACCAAGGTCATACTAATCAACTCAATTATCAGTTCTGCAGGACATTTTCATAATGTTTTCTGCTCATTGCTCTTCTGTGAAAACCCATGAAAATTAATGCACTTTCCAACCACCCACTCTTCATGTACAATTGACCCTACAAGTCTTCCAGTGCAGGCGTTTGATGGTATCGGCATGCTCCTCAATAAAGATTTTTTTTTTTTGTCTTTAAGAAATTAAGCTCTTGACCTGATTCATTGTGAAAAGTCAGGACATGTTCTTCAAGGGAATGTTCACTATTGCAACAACATTTTTTTTGTATTATACCAATTAAAATAAATAAATAAAGGGGTTTCCCAATTCTTCTATATTGATTACCTATCCTTCCGAAGGAAGCGGTATTTGGTCTAAACTAATCCGAATTTCCCAGTGCTTTGTTGGAACAAATCAGTTTTCCTAAAATGGTAGCTGCACGTGTTAGAAAGTGAAAGTAAGTGTAGAGGAGACAAGCCCAGGAATGCGAGATCACCCATAATGCAGTGCAGCCAGCCAATCCACAGGTAGCCATCCCCCTGTGATGTCACAGCTAGGCAGAGCCCTATAAAACACTGATCCCGCACAGTCACCGACATTTTCCTGTGAGCTGAGCATAGGGAGAGACGTGACAAGACGCTCAAGCACCAGGGACAGTTTCACTCATCTATATCAGATTGGTGGCGGTCCGACTCCTGGCACCTCTGCCGATCAGATGTATGAAGAAGCCAAGGTGCTCCAGTGAGCATGCCAAGGGCCACGGTGGCCCGTTGTGCTTGGTATTGTAGCTCAGGCCAATTCATTTGATTGTGACTGAGCTGCAACTAGGCCTTGTGACCGATGAACGTGATGCCACCAGCCCAGAGGTTGGGATTCCCACCTGAGTGGTGCTGCCTCTTCAAACAGCTGATCGTCAGGGATGGGTGGGTGTAAGTCCTGAGGATAGGTCACTAATACAGAAGATCCCTAAACCCCTTTTAAGAATGGGTATCGCTGCGTGTGCTCCAATAAGATAAAGGAGGTATCAGTAAAGATCTGATTTAGTTAACCCATTTTCAAATACTCTATTAGAGAATTCTGAGCTAATAGGGGAAGGGGGGGGTCTCTCATTTAGGACCCTGATCTATAAGCCAGAAAAAGAGCATCTCTCCCTCTTGAGGACCTGGCCTGTCCATACAATACAAGAACAGCCAGTTGATTTCAATCAGCACTGCGCAATGCTTTATCCCCCCCGTGGTGGTGCTGTTAGGGAGGTGAGCATCTGCTAACAGGCTCTGCCACAGATTGTAGCTGATCACTGGTTGGGGGTCCCATCAGCAGATCAGATATTTTTGGGATCCATTCTAATAAAAATTGCTTGTCCTAATCTACAAACCCATTTGTAGGGGTTGTCTGTTAAGAGAATCCATTTCCAAATACTCTATTAGAAAATAGTAATTTTATATAAAGGGTCCCCAATCAGCGGTCATGTCTATTAGGAAGTATAGCTACAAGGAGCATTTCTTGCTCTGGAGGACTTGACAGATGTAATCCTTCATTTGCCCTGTGGGGGCATTGTAGGAAAATTAAACATGGCCAGCCAGGTTCCCCTACAGATTACAGCTGATCATCGAGGGCTATGCATTGACATACCTTGTGATCAACTCGTTATTAGTGTTTTCTTGCAACAAAAAGATTTTCCAAAATGGACATCCCCTTTTAAAAATATTGTACAGGACGATAAACCAAAAAATTTAGTCTCCCTCCTCTTTTATCTCTTCTCAGGACCCTTTAGATCTAGAGTAAATTCATATTGATGTATTGATATATGCTGTATATGTATTCGGCCCCGCTGGTGTAGGGTTGTTCTCCTCCTGGCTCGCACTTCTCTCCTTGTCAAGCAGCAAAGCATAAAGCGATAAGCTGTGATCACCACCGATGATAGAACATGTTTGTCCCTTTGGTACACTGGAGACGTAGTCCCATGCATGAAATCGTCGCATGCTGAGATTTTTCATACCGTCAGATATTCCCTTGAAAATAAAGGTCACTTTTTCGAGCCCTGTGTAATTAGCTAGATTGGTGAATTCACTGGCTCATTACACTCTGGAGTTGTGTAGTGTGGCAGGTCTACAGGTGCATCGCCAGAGAGAAGGCGGCTCATTACTAGTCACTGCGAACAGAGAGGCTTTCTTCTAGATGTTGCAGGAACGTAACACAACAATAGGGAATCATGGATCTTCTGTATATGCTTTGCTTATGACTGCCATACTATAGAGGTGAAGGGTATATCACGGTATACTATGGGGTATGGCACATAGCTTAGTATAAATGAATCTCTGCTCTGTCTGGTACAGGTATGTTGGTAGTATTTCAGCTACTGTCCTGTGTGTATTCTCACACAGCCATGTAGTTAAATGGAAAAATTCGGTCTGCCTACAGCCACCACTAGAGGGAGCGTACAACATTATTAATAATAGCTGTATGCCTGTGTCTACAGTGAGCTCCCTCTACTGGTGGCTGTAGGCATCTAGGATTTTGTCCTAACTAGGCAGAGCCATAGCTGGGAAAGGGGGCATCTTGCAAGTGCCACTGGTGGTGCTGCTTTTCAGGGAAAGGTGCCCACAAGCCACTGTGGCCAAGGTATGACATAAGGGTGAGGGCAGTGAACTGAACTTTTTCTCTGGGTGAAGGAAATCCTAGCTGCGGCTCTGGCTGTATTAAGGAATGCAAGAGGTTGGATCTCTTTAGATTTCTTACTCAATTATAAATAAAAGTTGGCCTAATTATTGACATCCATGTTCTTGCCCACGAGTGGCACTTTAAGAAGAGGGGTAACTTGAAGCTCCTGGGCTCCAATGCAAAATGTGTATTAGGGCCTTCCACCGATCATGCACCTTTGATAATACCGGTGTATTCTTATATGGCATTAGGCACAAGGATCTGGCTGCTACCTCTGTACTTCCTGTAGTGATGTCCCAGTTAAGAGTCAAAAGTCTAGATCTAGTGTAGACCTTGGTTTGATAGTTGCACGGGCTATGAAAGTTAACAAGCACTGCAGTCCATCAGTTAGTTCATGAGGTTAAAGGGAACCTGTCATCAACTTTATGCTAACCTCACTGAGGGCAGCATAAAATAGTGACAGACATGCTGATCTCAGCGGTGTGTCACTAATGAGCTAAAAGTAAGTGGTTGCTGAGAACCAGCATCATAACCATTGCAGCCCAGGCCTTGAAAAGAGTCAGATCTACCTGAGAAGAGTCCTGGTTATTCATAATCTCCTGCTGTCCCGGCCACCTGCTGATGATTGGCAGTTCTTTACTAGACAGAAAGGGAGAAAACTAGGTAGAAACCTGTCAGTCATCAGCAGGTGGGCAGGAGAGCAGGGATTTATGAATAACCAGGACTCTTCTCAGGTGGCCGTGACTCTTTTTCAGGTCCAGTCTGCAACGATTGTGATGTTGGTTCTCGGCAACCACTTACTTTTAACTTTTAAATGACCTACCGCTGAAATCATCTCACCTGTCTCTACTTTATTCTGCCGTTAGTATGGACAGCATAAAGTTCATGACAGGTTCCCTTTAAGTGGGGATCAGATCGATGGGTGCCTACAGCCAGTTGGGTGCCTGCCCTTTATTTAGCTTGTGATCTGTGGCCAGCAAGAGAGACCCTCTCTTTTGAGATGGTGGGGTGGGGTCATAGAGGTTGGATTGCAAAAGAAGGCATTTTATATGCGCACGCATGTACAATGGGGGTCCACAGATTTCTTTGAGGACCCTATTTTTATGGTTGTGTGCTTAAACCCTAATATTGGGTTTCCAAGGGTCCTTCACAGGATATGTGATAAGTATCTGATCATTCAGAGTTCTGACCGCACAGACTCCCAATAATCACAAGAATGGTATTCTTGAATTCCCCAGAGTGATGGGAACATGGTCACACATGCAAGCTGCTGCCCCATTCATGTCTGAGTGCTGTACTCAGCTGGTTTTCGGCCGTCTCATACTGTTGAATGGAGCGTCGGCACACGTGTGACTGTTGCTCCACTCCCTCTGGGGCAGTGTCGGACTGAATTTCCTTGGACTTACCTGGACATTTAGAGGAGGATCCTCTGGTACCCTGGTGGGCCAGTGTGACCCTGCTTTGGGGACTCAAAGACCCCATTTTATTTTCAGTATCAGTGGCAGTCAGTGTGGGTAGATCCCTACCGATCCTGAGGATAGAGGACAGGTTCTTATGATGGGACAACCCCTTTAATGATTTTGTGTTATTGAAAGAAATTCATCAATATCAAAAAATCCCCTTTAAACCTACTGCGTTATTTTGACTGTTGATAAAAAAAAAAAATTCATGACAAATCCGGCTCTACTACATCAGTACTTTGAATCCTTGATTGTTTTCCCTGCTTTTTTTTTTTTTTGCTAATCTAATATTTCTTCTTAGATGCCATTGTGTTCAATGGTTCATATGTACCATCATAAAATCCTAATTACAAGCTGAAAGACGTAATTAAAGTGAACCAGTTAGCGGAGTGGTGTATTAACAAAGGGACATAAGGACACACGGTTATTGGCCGGTGTAAGGTTGTGCGCCGCCGCCGCCGCCACCACACGTATAATGGAATCTTTTTAATTGTCTTAGCATATGTTGTTTTATTAGCTGACAATAATTACATTCTGGGGATCACATGCAAAGTCTATGAGAAGATAAAAGTGAAATGGCTTCACACTGTGTGCCCAAGTCCTTGGGATCTGGGCAGATTTTCCCTTCATTGCGCCCGGTCTCCCCTCTCCCTGCAAGGTTCACATTGAAGTGTGACAAGAGACAGTTGACAAGAGACACATGCTGGATTTTATCAGCACCGAGAGCAGTCATGGACTGTGAGTGAAGAATGACTGTCATTTCTACCCCATTTATTCCTCTGCCAGCCTTGCTGTGCGCTTCCTTTGCAGGAAATTTGCTCTGTTAAAGTATCATTGCTTGTCCTGCCGCTTCCCTTGTTTTGTAGAGGAGATTTGTGATGGGTCCTTATGTACAGACAGGCACCTAACACACTGTAACAAGCACCTCCGCTGGCAGTGAATTATTCAGTAGCGACTTGGGTTCTGCCTTGAGGAGAAGACATTAAAGGGGGTCTGAAGGCAACTTTGGAGAGTATATTGTACAGTGCGTGCTCATGGGGAGGTGATTTAATAGATACATTAAGATATAATAGATAAGAGATAGATGGGTATGAGATGAATAAACTGGATTATAGATAGATAAAATGTCCGATGAGTAGATATTAGATAGAAACTAGATAGGGAGACTGATAAAGATACGGAGATAGATAGATAAAGAGAGATTGATGGATAGATACTAGATACAGTAGATAAGAATTAGATAGATGACAAATTGATAGTGATGGATAGATATATAGATACAGTCATGTGAAAAAATTAGGACACCCTTTGAAAGCATGTGGTTTTTTGTAACATTTTTAATAAATGGTTATTTCATCTCCGTTTCAACAATACAGAGAGATTAAAGTAATCCAACTAAACAAAGAAAACTGAAGAAAAGTCTTTTTAAGATCTTCTGTAAATGTCATTCTACAAAAATGCCTATTCTAACTGAGGAAAAAGATAGGACACCCTCACATGTATTCCCTCTTAAATTGGCTCAGATCTCACACAGGTATATCACACCAGGTGCACATAATTAGTAGATCGTTACTCTGCATGTTGAATGAGGCTTGCCCTATTTAAACCTCAGACATTTAGTTTGGTGTGCTCCTGACTGTTGAAGTGAGAGTGAGCACCATGGTGAGAGCAAAAGAGCTGTCAGAGGACTTCAGAAAAAAGATTGTAGCAGCCTATGAGTCTGGGAAGGGATTTAAAAAGATCTCAAAAGATTTTGAAATCAGCCATTCCACTGTCCGGAAGATAGTCTACAAGTGGAGGGCTTTCAAAACAAATGCCAACATGCCCAGGACTGGTCGCCCCAGCAAGTTCACCCCAAGAGCAGACCGCAAGATGCTAAAAGAGGTATCCAAAAACCCTAAAGTGTCATCTCGAGAACTACAGCAGGCTCTGGCTACTGTTGATGTAGAAGTACATGCCTCTACAATCAGAAAGAGACTGTACAAGTTTAACTTGCATGGGAGGTGTGCAAGGAGGAAACCTTTGCTTTCCAAGAGAAACATCGAGGCCAGACTGACATTTGCCAGCGATAAAGTTGACAAAGACCAGGACTTCTGGAATAATGTTCTTTGGACAGATGAGTCCAAAATTGAATTATTTGGACACAACAGCAGAGGACATGTTTGGCGTAAACCAAACACAGCATTCCAAGAAAAGAACCTCATACCAACTGTGAAGCATGGAGGTGGAAGTGTCATGGTTTGGGGCTGCTTTGCTGCAGCAGGACCTGATCAGCTCACCATCATAGAATCCACGATGAATTCTACTGTGTATCAGAAGGTGCTTGAAGAACATGTGAGACCATCAGTTAGAAAATTAAAGCTGAAGCGGAACTGGACCATGCAACATGACAATGACCCAAAACATACAGTACTAGTAAATCAACCAAAGATTGGCTGAAAAAGAAGAAATGGAGAGTCCTGGAATGGCCAAGTCAAAGTCCAGATTTGAATCCCATTGAGATGCTGTGGGGTGACTTGAAAAGGGCTGTACGTGCAAGAAACCCCTCAAACATCTCACAGCTGAAAAAGTTCTGCATTGAGGAGTGGGGTAAAATTTCCTCAGACCGATGTCGAAGACTGGTAGATGGCTACAAGAACCGTCTCACTGCAGTTATTTCAGCCAAAGGAGGTAACACTCGCTATTAGGGGCAAGGGTGTCCTATCTTTTTCCTCAGTTAGAATAGGCATTTTTGTAGAATGACATTTACAGAAGATCTTGAAAAGACTTTTCTTCAGTTTTCTTTGTTTAGTCGGATTACTTTAATCTCTCTGTATTGTTGAAACGGAGATGAAATAACCATTTATTAAAAATGTTACAAAAAACCACATGCTTTCAAAGGGTGTCCTAATTTTTTCACAAGACTGTATGATATTAGATAAACAGAGTGAGAGTAGATACTAGATCGCCGGACATAGATAAGAATTAGAGAACATTCATAGTGATGATTAGATATTATACAGACACATATGAGAGAGATAGTTATAAAGACAGATAAATTGACAGACATAGATCGATAGATAGACAGAAACAAAGAATATAGACATAGATAGAGAAATAACATATTAGATATACAGATCGATACGAAATGAGATATGAGATAGATCGATATGAGATCGATGGATGGATAGATGGATGGATAGATATGAGATAGATCGATGGATAGATATGAGATGGATAGATGAATGGTTGGATAGATAGTACAATTATTTTACATTCGGTGTTCTCACATGTCATCCATCTCTCGGTGATGATGTTGGGGGCTCTTATCTGTATGTATACTGCAGCCGCCGGGGAAGAATAGAAGAAGCACCAGCCAAACACACAAATCCAAACTGTCTCCAAGCCTTTTAATAATGGTGACAAAGTTGTTGTCAGTGACTCCTTGTACACAAGTTTATTGATTCTGTCCCAGAGATTTCCATGACCTTGGGGCTTTTAACTCAGGAGGTGCTTCCCTATGACATCTACTCAATATGTTCAGTTTCTTTCAAATGAAAGCGACTGGGATCTTCTCGGAGACCTGTGCACCGGCGTCTGTGTCTGTGATGTATTAGTAATTACTCTGAATCGCTAATTTCACTTATTTTCTGGCGCGTAATTTCCAGACGTTGAAGGTTGGATACACAATCAAACTTCCACTGGGGAAGGTTTGTGAATTATTGCTTTTGCTTTGCTTGGATTTTGGCACAAACTAGAGCAAAATGCATAACCCCATAATAGGTCATTAGTAGTTGACTAATGAAGCTCCCAGGACCAGGACTGGTCAACAGAACTAATGGAGTAGAGCTCCTGTATTAGCTGAGCCGCTGTTTGGATAAACATTGAGACAGTCGCCCACTTTGTTCTGATGATTGACATGAGTTCCAAAGATGAGGAACCCCCCCCCACCCCCACCACCACCACCACCACCACCTATCCTGAGGATGGACCATCGTATTAGTAAAAACCCATTTAATAACTCGGTACATCTAACTAGTATTATGGCATCACAATGAGCTGTGGTAAGAGATGGACTCAGCCCTGCTACTTTTATATCAAACATCAAGAGGCCCACAGATCCTTTGTCTTCTGGCTGGCTCTGGTCCTTCTGTGCAAGTTATGACAGCCATAGTTATGAACAGTCCCAAGTTTGCTGAATTGTCCAGAATTTTCAGACACAATCCAGGCAGCTTGCCCCGGTTTCAAAATGGATGAGGTTTATGTAAACACTGCCAGAAGTGGGTTCTGCCAGGTGGGTTTGGGGGTGGGACCAGGCTTAAATGTTCCAAATTTTACAACAAAAATGTTGGTAAGTATGCAGGTTCTTCTTGAAACATACCTTCATCCAGAAATGAGATTTTCACACTTTGAGAATCTACCTGTCTATAAATATTCCTTCAAAAAGAGAACTCCTGTCTCACTGATGATACTGTGTCTTGTACGGCAGCACCCTGGACCTCCCAGTCTCCTCCTCAAGCTGAAAACCTCATTTTTAGTGCCCTCCTGTTGTTACTCCCCTTTTGCTTTTTATTACTTGCAACGAGGAATATGCAGAACATGAGAGAAGCTGTGACATTGTTTCATTAGGAAGGTCCTGGCAGGGCAGGGCCTAAATTGCTGTGACCTCTCTTCCCGTTGGATATTCAGGAACTTCATAAATTGTGTCAAATTCAATTATCTACTGAAAATGTCCCTATTAGGACGTGTGGATGACATAGAGGAGATGCCTCTAGCTTAGGATCCCCTTTATAAGCCAGAATAGGGTGCAGACCCCCCTCTGCTGGACTTTGTGCTGCTGGGTTGGCCAAGTTTTAAGAGGGTGGGGGGGGGGGGGGGGGGGGGGGAGAAACCTCTTCCTCCTGGGCAGACCTGCAAAGAGAAGCATACTTACCTGGTGCTGGCTCCTGGCTACTTCGCTTGGTTCCCTAATGTCAACATCCGCTTTGACATCACTGCAGCCAATCGGTGGCATCTCTTGCGTCATGTGACCAATTGACATGATTCAAGGGGGACAGGTCACCCCAGTGGTCAATAATTGGCAGCGGATATTGAAAGGAAGCATACTTACCTGCTTCCCAAATCCTTCTCTTCCCGCCCTTGACTTCTTCACTCAGCTCCCATTAACATAAAATTGCGGTTTGACGTCGCTGCAGCCAATTGCTGGCCACAGTGGTGTCTGCTCCCCTTGTGTTATGTCAAATAGTCAGGTGACACAAGGGGGCAAGTCAAAGGTGCAGGCAGCAATTGGCTGTAGCAGCATCAAAACTGAAGTTTACATCAGAAAAGCAGAGGCCGTGAAGAGAAGGAATCAGGAGCCAGTGCCGGGAAGCAGGTAAGTATGATTCTCTTCACAGGTCTGCCAAAGATGGGAAGGGGGCAGGGGTGCACAAAAAAAAACACAAAGGTGCACAATCCCTTTAAGCCATGGGAAAATGATGGCCCACCAAGCTGTGAGTGACTCTATAGACCATGATCACTACTTCTCTCTATCTGCTCGATGCCCTCACTGTTGGCCGGTCTTTCAAGCACAGACAGGAGAAGACATTGATCGGTATGTTAATCATGCCCTCCGAGGTGATGGGCTACTGAACCTCTACCTAAATGGAACTGCCAACTTTGTGTTGCTCTCTATATTTTTGGAAGGACACAGGCAATATAGGGGATTGGAGCAGTGTTAAATTTGATCAGTGGCTGAAGCAATAGATCTCGGTGACAGCACGATGCTGAGAGAAAGTTTGTGACAGACCCTCGAGCAGATTGTCACCAGCAGATGCTGCTTTTGCTTGACGGTGAGTGATCGATAGGAAGGAAGAGACACACAATGAATTGTTCAAAAATAATAAAAAAATAAATTACGTGTGTTGTCACAGCACACAGCCAAAGCAAGCTGCAGGCTCGTCGTCTTTATAGGTTTCTGCTACTGTCTGCTGCCTCTTTTTACTTAGGATATGGGGACGAAGACCAAGAATCTTAAACATTAGTCTTGCACTGGGACAGCTACTGCAGAGAATCTTGGATCAAACTTGTGCAGATCAGTCATAGCACCCGGGATAGAAAGGAAGGGGTTCAGCATTCCAGTGCATATGCTCTACAGCAGGCATGCTCAAACTGCGGCCCTCCAGCTGTTGCAAAACTACAACTCCCAGCATGCCCGAACAGCCTACAGGTATCAGCCTACAGCAGGGCATTGTGGGAGTTGTAGTTTTACAACAGCTGGATGGCCGCAGTTTGAGGATGCCTGCTCTACAGATATAGCAGAGCTGCCTTGTTTCTGTGAACTGCCTGAGATAAGATAATGCAATCGGTTATCCTATAGTCCTAGGTGCTCCTGGGTTTTCCTCTTCAGCCGCATAATGTAAATGCAGCTGAGCAGGAAGACTCAGGAGCACATTTGGTTGGCACCTCCGCAGAAGAGCCCGCTGCCAATCCCAGCTGTCACATGAGTACAGCAGGGATGGAGGAACTGGTGGCATAACAAAAGGGTAAGTACTGCTGAAATGATCTTGCATCCACAGCTTGAACAGTGTTTCTCAACTCCATTCCTCAGGGGCCACTTGCCGGTGATGTTTTTAGGATTTCCTTAGTATTGAGTAGGTGATATAATTAGTGTCAATGCATCAGGACTTACCAAAGGTATTCATTCTGTGTGATCTTCTCAAATCATGATGAGCAGGTGGGCCCCGAGGTCTGGAGTTGAGGAACACTGACTTAGAAGACAGAGAGATTTTAGTAATGCTACTTTTGGTGAGAACGTCTGGTCATGTAATATGTATTGTTGCCTCCTGACTCTCCTCCAATGGCAGATGTTAGGAGAGATAAAGATCAGGCAGTTCAAGTTCAACGTGCCTGATACTTTTATTCTTTTGGATGAGCAGAGAAGCCGTTTTCATAGACGACTATTAGCGGTTTTCTCCAGTCTTCCGGTTCTGGACAAATACAGGCTCGGCCAAGTCAAGCATGTTACGTCTGGAGAGATATCTGTCGTCTGAATGTTCTTTGAGTGGAAATCTAATCTGTTTGGCAGCCTAAGGATTAGCCTCTAATATTTTGGTACCAGAAAACCCCTTTAAAAGGGAAGACAATTGCTTGTCAAAATAACCCAGCTCTTTTTTCACCTTGGCATTATTTCTGAGGAAATCCATGGCCAACCACACGTTTCCCTGGTAGCATTACATGCTGGCCTTTCAAATGAATGGCTGCATGGATATGTTGGGAGCCATTCCTACCGACCATAAAATCCATTTGCCCTAAGCAGTCATGTGGACAGGAGTGGTCCTGATGGGACAACTCCCTTTAGAAGCAATTAGTTGTGGAATTGCTGCCGAGTTCTTGTTAACCGTTTCGTTACTTGACATTATGAAATACTTTTGGCCCCAAAAAAATGTCGGAGCAATACCAAAGCCCCGAAGGTTGATTCCTCTACGATAAAGATGGGCTGACAGTTTTCTGTAATTCTGTGCCTAGTTGAAGTGAGCGGATTAGTCCACAAATACCATATCTCATCTCAACCGCAGAGCACTTCTATAAAGTCATTATCGGTGGCCTATCGTATTTTATGCTTCACATTGTAAGGAAAACATTAATAGACAGAGTCTGGCAACCTCTGATTTCAATTAGACTAACAGGGTAGAAAGAGCCCAGTAATCTTCAGTTTAATGACGCTGAAGGTGATGATAATCTATTAATGTAATTCCTTTCAACGTGTGAGAAAAGGGACAAAAATAATAAAGGCAGCGCGGTCGAGACGTATGGAAGGGTTTGTACGGAGCTCATGGGGAGATTGAGTGTGTGTTTGTTCTTTAGCCTATAAAAATTCAATTTTTGAAAACAAGAACAAGTCATTTTACTAGATGTACAACTGCAAGTGCTTGTCTGAGGCAATAAATCCTGATCATTGGTGTTTAGAGGACAAAAAAAACCCACTTTCATGGTAGGCAGCGGAGCAGAGAACTCTTCACTAATCTCCAGTGCTTGGGCTTGTTAACCTCTTCAGTCCTACTGACGAGTCATGCAGGATATTAATTTCTCCTCGTACAAAGATGATAAGGCTAGTTTATGTATTGCAATAAACTGTACTTACAGGCGGAGGGCTAAAAAAAACTGGTCTGTTGACCTTAAAGTGGACCTTTCGGCTGTGTGGTGGTGGCACGCAATGTACAGTCGGTGGAGTAGCACTATACTGGAAGAAGAGGAAAAGCTGGGAGGTGCGTAGAGAAAGGAAGGTAATATGATCATACCTGGTTCTGCCAAGTCAGACTTGGACAACTCTATGCTCTCTGCTTTGACTAATAGGGGGCTGTCACAAACAGAAGACTCCTTCTAAGACTTCCATATACCCTAATAGGGCATAGGAATAGAGGTTGACCAAGTAGAACAATCTGTTTAAGTGGCCAGATGTCTTGGTCTGTAAAAGCATAAGTGTTTGTATATAATGTTCTTGAAGGAGAAAGTAAGGTGGGAACTTGCAGACTAATAGGGGGCTACCGTGGGCTGAGAATTGCTTTGATGACTTCTATATACCCTAATAGGGTAAATGAACAGGGGTTGTCCAGTTGCGACAACTCACTTAATGAGGTATTCTGGGACTGAAATATTGATCATTTATCCATAGGATAGGTCATGAATATCCGATTGTTCGGGACCCTGACTCCCAGCACTCCTGCTTATCAGCTGCTTAAAGGGGTCATGGTGCTCAGCCATGTACAGTGGCTTTTCCTTGGCCTGTGAACTAGGTTAGGTCATAAATATTTAAAGGGATGATCCAGGCTAAAGATATTGTTGGCATCCTCAGGATAGGTCATCAACATCAAATTGGCGAGGGTCCAACAAACAGGAGCCCCACCGATCAGCTGTTTTCGGTCAACATTGGCTCTGCAATCTATACAGTAGATGGAGAAGAAGAAGAGGGCTCTGTACATTGTTTAGTTTCCAGCCCACTGCTGCTCAGCCCCTATTCACTAATGGGAGCTGAGCTGCAGTACCCCAGCATGGCCTCTAAGCGGTGTGCAGAGCTGTCTGCTTCCTCTCTGTACACCATGTAGTTTCTAGTGCAGAATCTGGCCAAACAGATGATTGTTAGCAGGTTTGGGTGACCATCTAATATTGATGACCTTTCCTGAGCATAGGTCATTGATATCTGTAGCACAGACAGCCCCTTTAAGTCACTTAAAAGCATATGGATGTACATGTTATATTGTAAAAAAAAAAAAACCTGGGTAAAGTGGTGATTCATTGTCTGACCAAAACCTCCAGAGTGGGCACCTTTCATTAAGCTGAGGATCCCCTTTATATTACCTAGTAGGGTATTTGTCCATTTTGGAGAGCCAATTTAAGTTGATGAAGAGGTGTAAGGGTGTATGTACAATAAAGTAAAATTTCCAGTATAGAAACAAAGTAGAGGGTCCAGCACTCGGGTCTTGAATAAAACCATGAATTTTTTTTATGTCAAATATTTTATTTTTTTAAATTCAAAAAAATTGCACATTTCCGGACTTTTTTTTTAAATATTTGAAATAAAAAAAATAATGGTTTTATTCAAGTCCCAAGTGCTGGACCTTTCTACAGTGGATTAGCTTCTCCTGAGGATCTATGCATCAAGGACTAACAATGATGGTGAGCTGATTGCATTTATTTCATTGTGTGTTATGTGAAAATGTCCAGTATATCCCATTAGAAAATTCTCGTGTATTGACGAGATTCTTTTTTTAGTTAATGTAAGATGTTCATTTTAATCCCCCCCCCCCCCCCCCCATAAAGGAATTTCGGCTCCAGCATCATTCGAGAGACAGTTTCATGGATAATTACAAATAAAGCAGGTATTGACATGTTTCCTCCTTTTATTTTTTATTAAATATTAATGGATTTCCATTCTAACGGGTGTTGTTTTTTTGTAACCTGAGAGGCAATTTCTTTACCGTTAACTGCACCTTAATTGGTGAACTCATTTAACACAGGAAAATCTCATTACGTTATGAAGCTTTTTATGTTGTGGTGTTAGTATTTAATATAGTTTTATGCAGTTTTTTTATATTGTTGGAATTATCTGGGCTTTTTTTTTTCTTCTAAAGAATTCATTATGGTTTATTACTTGTACAAGGTGAATGAGAACAAACATAAAGAAATCTCACTGGGCTTCTAGAAGTAGAGAAGTCTGTGGATGCAGATGTTTAGTAAATGGTTTGTTGGGTTGCTTATGTAATATGATCTTGTTTGCTTTATGACTATTGCATTGTAACAACTGTATGTGAAAAGTATTAGAAATTCTTCTAATTAGTTGTATACGCTCTCATTGTTACAGTCTAGCTCCATTTTGGTCCATGCACTTCCGGCTCTTCCCTTCAAACAGGGAACGTGGGATACTTGATGTAATGTGCCCTTAAAGGGGTTGTCCTACACACTGCTTATTACTCATTCACAACATAGGGAGTACCATTTCTCCTTGTGGAAAGTGCCTAGTAGATGTACAGAGTCTTCTATAAAAGTATACAATTTAGCTTTTTTTCTCCAAAACAAAAAGCAAGCCGTGTCTCACCTGGCCTTTTAACATAAAATAGAATTATAACTAAGCCAGGACCTCATCTGCAGACAGCTGTTTTGGGGCGTTCACTCCTCATCAGTGCAGAGTGGTGAAAACTTGCTTAACTGGGAGGCCTTTGTCTTGATCTGGGGGTACTATTTCTCCTTTGGGAGGCTGCCTAGTAGGAGAAAGGAGTCTTATGGCTACCTTACATCTGGTGGCACTCTGGTTTCTTTTTGGAAATAGAGCTGCAATACTTTGCATCCACGGGGTAGGTGACACCTAAAGGATTGTGAGGGTCCAAATGCTAGGACCCCATGATCACAAAAACAACTGTCCCGTGATGGTAGTGGAGCATGCACATTATAGAACTACAAAAGATAGCTGGGCTGGGTACTCTGCTATCTCTGGCAGTCCACTAGAATTTAAATGGAGCGGTAGTATGCATAGTCAACCACCACTTCATTCAAACAGTGGACATGGGACCCTAGTTCTCCTAATCAGTTGGTGTCTCAGCCTCTGAACCCACATGGATCAGACACATTACATATACAACCCCTTTAAATTGTCACATAGGAAGCCCCATATTATATTTAGTGGACCACCACTGTTCTAAAGGTACTGCAGGATCAACAGGTTAATCCACAAAAGCTACACAGTGCACGTGAATCATGGTAAAATTGTAGCATGGCCATAGTGGACACTGGGGGGGGGGGGGTAATTTATTTAGACCAATGTGTTAGTTGCCGGTCTAAATTCTCATTTAGCTGGCGGTGGATGTTCCGGCACCTCTACATAACTTTTGTGTATCCACCACCTGTCTAAATCTACGCCGGCTTCCTTGCTAGACCATTTTCTACACCTAAAACAGGCATAGAAAATTGTAAATGAGACAGGCCTGACGGCCCCAGACCTGGCATGAGTAGGGAAACGTCTCAGATTGCGGCCCTCTCAGTGTTTCCCTATGGAAAGTGCCTTGTGACCATTGTAATAAGCTCAACTTAGTCAAATTTGTGTGATGGTTGGAGGTCACTACCACCTTGTTTCCTATTTTCCCTATGGGAAACCAAGTGAGACCTTCAGACCATCTCAAAATTCTGACTAGATGGTTGGTGGGTCAATTTGAGAAAACTGATTCCGATCACATTTGGCGAATCAGCATCTTAGACGACAGTGTTTATTGGCTAAGTGAATTAAGGAGCGATCCCTTTACACTAGAGACAGTACAATTTTGCTTCATTGGTGCGAAGTACAGAACCCTGAACTGCAACCTGGGGGATCTTTTCAGTGGGAATTATTGGTGCTCTTGTCAGTGGGTTTGGGGCATGCTCGTGATGACCGATGTACTTTAAAGGGGTTGTCCAACACTGGAAAAGAGTTAGCAGGGAGCTAGACAGATAGTAGAAAGAAAAATATAACACAGCCGCCTTGTCACAGTGTCCCAATTCAGGTGGAGCGGCTCCTGTCCCCACCGGGGACGTGACTTATGCACCTTGGACAGTCCATTTTTGTGAACCGCTTATTGACAGAGGACCCTTGTAACAAGATATCCTATTGCTGCGATCTGTAATCTGCAAGAGAACCTAGTCAGCAAGCGTTCAATTGCTCTGCAGCGCCACCACAGGGAAAATGAAGTATTACAAAGTCTCCATTGGAATCAATGGGCTGTCTGTGTAATGCACAGCCGTAACAAATCCTACTAAAGAGAGAGAAGCCCTTTGTAGGTGCTATATGCTCTGGTTAAGGCCTCATGTACATGACCATATTTTGGGTCTGCATCCGAGCTGAATTTTTTTTGCGGATCGTACTTCAATCCCTTCCCCTCCGCGAAAAACAGATGTTATCTTGTGCACTGTCTATATCTGTGCGTCCATTTCGCAAATTCTAGCACACGTCCTATTCTTGTACATTTTGCAGACTTTCTATGGAGGAACTTGCAGGATGCACACGGCCAGTATTCGTACTTTGCGGATCCGCGGTTTGCGGCCCTTATCGAGACCTAATAGATGAAGGCCTTGAATGAGAGATTCACCTGTATCTACTCAGAGTTCCTTATCGGAGCACCTGAAAAACGGGGTTTCCTTAGCTGGAGATCCCCTTTAAGTGCTCCGCTCTCCATATTGTTGGAAATCTCTTTGCCGTGTGCTACTCTCCCAGGGAATAATTCTGCAGAGTAATAAATGGACAACTCGGAATGAACTTTCTGATGCTGAATCACAATATTTTCTTCATTAAATATGTTGAAAAATGAGACGACTCCATTTGGAAGCAGGGAGCGAATGTAAACGCTTAGATATAATGTTACATAAACACGTAGATCCTGTTTTAAACACCATTTGTCATCTCCCCATATAGGCTTCGATGCTAGGTGATGTGTTTATTTGCATGTGTACCTCGAATTCTAGAATGGAAAATGTGCCTCAGTGTAATCTGCATTTGTTGGAGGGATGTGTTGATTGTGCGGTTAAGTCTTTCAGCCCTAATGGAACCTCACAAATCATGTATCGTGCAAGATTTTTTTTTAAACATTCCTCCCTGGTAATGGTTATGAGATGTTCCCGTGTTTGGTGGCATTTTTGAGATTTGCATGTCTATTCTTATTTAATGAAACTAATGAGAACGTCCTGGACGATGGATAGACGTGTTAATCTAGAGAACAATTTGTCCTAAAAGTCATTTTCAGCTAATGCCAATTTACAACTTGACTCCTTCCTCTTGTTGAATCTGTATTGGGCTAGGCATACTCGAACTGCGGCCCTCCAGCTGTTGCAAAACTACAACTCCCAGCATGCCTGAACAGCCTACAGCAGGGCTTTGTGGGAGTTGTAGTTTTGCAACAGCTGTAAGGGCCGCAGTTTGAGGATGCCTGGCATAAGGTATTACTCATGGTTGGAACCATCCTCTGTCCTTTGGAAGCCCCAAGCGGTGATGATAAGGGTGACTTTGAACAGTGGTCATCCCATTATGAAGCTGATAGTAGAGAGGGTCTCCTACTGCTGAGGTTCATTTTGAGTCTTTCACAAAGTCTAGTGGTCCTTATGAATGTTATGACGATGGCGGTTTAAAATGCAATTAATGGAGCCAACAGAATATTTTCCTCTAGGGTCCCAAGAGATCTCCTCCTACTACTGGAAAGATGCTGAAGTCATTGAGGCATCATTGTAGTCCTATACATTAAGGTGGATGGTTAAAGGACAAATCAAACTCAACTGGCTGTCACCACCTACCAATGTCTGGACCAGTAGGCGCCCAACTGTCACGGCCTTTGGTGTGCGCTGTGACACTTGGCCACGCTTGCTGTTGCCTGCGGCAACGTGTTGCTGTGTCTGCATGCGGGGGCAGTGTCACGGCCTTTGTGGTGTGTGCCGTGACATGGTTGCCTTGCATGTTTTTGCCTCCGGCAACGTGTATTTGTTATGGTGTTTTCCCTGCTTTGGTGTGCACGGGGTTAAGGTGTGTTTGGTAGGTGTGGTGGGTGTTACCTCAGGCCTTCTTATATGTTGGCGTGGTGGAGCCTGAGGTCAGTTTGTATTTTGTTGTCAGTGTATATGTTGACACCAACATATACACAAGCAGTTGAAGGGTTATAGACTAAGGAAGGCTTGTGGATTTTTTAGAGCATAAGAAGACTAAACGTAGTAAAGTCTTAAAGGGGTTGTCCAGGATTTTGTAAGAACAAGGGGCGTGGTTGTGCCCAGGAAAAGGGGCGTGGCAGGACACATCTTACTGCCCCAAAGCATGGTGGGAAAGCAAACATAAAACCAAGAGGTAGGATTGAAGCACGGAGGATAAGAGAAAACTGCAAATGACATAAACTTGGGAGAAAAAAACAACCAAGGAGGAATGGGAGCTAGAGTAATTGATGAAAACAACCTTTAGAGTGAAAAATAGTTTATGCCCACAACCCCTGTAATAAGGGGTGCCAATATTTTAAATAAATTGTTTGTTGCATCTTGTGTAGTGTTGAGCAAACTTGTGTTTTCAAGTTCAGTTTCCAAGGTTCGGGATATCTCAAAATTCCGTTATGGATTCCGCTACCATGGACCATAAGTTATAGTCCGTGGTAGCAGAATCCATGACGGAATTCTTAGATAACCCGCACTTTGTACGCCGAACTTGAAAACACAAGTTTGCTCACCCCTACTCTTGTGTTGCCCATGCACCAGAAACTGAAATTACTGCTGTAATTTATGGTAAATATATCCGGTGGAGGAAGTGCCACCCCATTCTGTTAAGCACTGCCCACTTTTTACATGCCATGAATGTGGAAAATCGAATGCAGCTCCATGTGTCCTTCAGTGCATTAAATAGGCGAGCGTCCTTTAATTCACCTCACTATGATCCCTCAGTCTGGATGTGAACATATGTATTGTCCCGTCATTTAAAGTCTGCAGATTCCAGGTTTTTAGATGGTAAAGGTGACACTTTGTCTTCTCCAAGTGACAACCCCGAAGCTCTGGTCACTGCTGTAAACCACGGTCCAGTTCATCCAGGGCTTAAAAAAAAAATATTTGCCCACTCATTTAAAAAATCTGTTTTCCATGCTTATTAAATTACCCATGTGATTACCAAGGGCTAGGGTTGTGATACCAGTCAAATATGGTCACCTTCTAATTCTTTGGAATTGATCTAGCAAAGAAGTGAGGACTGCAAAGCAGAGATTCATACCTTTCACCCCTACGCGGATGGGAAGATGGTGGCAATGGTAGTGAGCACTGAGCCTTTCCAGATGTGTGATGACGTAAACCATCACCAGCAGGGGGCCCCACTTCAGTTCATGCTATGCCCCTGTTCTCCTCTTCATTATAGACTTGTCAACCAACATTAACCGGACAGGATTCATCTAAAAAAACGGACCCACTCAGGGCCATAATTATCACCAAAAAAATGAACATGACTTTCACATGTATGAAAATCCAACAAGCTTTATTATAAATATACATAAAAGAATATACATACATACACAGTAATAAGAAAGGCAGCACAAGGCGGGACACACGGATGGGGAACAGGACCCAAGGAGAGGCCGGGAGATCAGTACACCAAGGAACAGGGAGAAGAGATGCTGGCTAGAAAACCATACCAAAAAACCTCATGGCGACAACGCCCCAAACATAGTACAAAAAAAAACGGTTGTAAAGATATTGAGGTTAGGTAAGAAAACAGATTTAGCATACCCTGTGTGGTGTATCGATCTCTCGGCCGACTCCTGACCCAACGCCGTTTCGCCAGTAAACCTGGCTTCTTCTGGGGATGATTATAGACTTGTCTGGAGATCTGGGCTTTGCCCGTAGGAAGCAATGTACCCATTTCCCTGCATATTTATTTAAGACCATAAAATCCCTTTAAGACCAATAATTCATCTCACGCACTAGAAAGATAAAAAACCTTTCTCTTCATATCCCAACTGCCATACACACGGTCACATGTCCCTTATCAGCCAATAGAAGCTCGCAGGCCCTTAGTCTCCACATACACACAGTTTTACTCCAGGTTTCTATAACAACCCAGCCATTTTTCTTCACTTCTGTAGGTCAGCTTTAGGCTAGGGCTACACGACGACATGTGCCACACGGCACATAGGGCACAACTACACTGCTACATGTGTCGCGCAACATTTTGTCGCAACACACTGTGACTGCGACTTAACAGTTGCAGAAAAATCTATCTCGGATGGATTTTTTGCAACTGTCGTGTCGCAGCATGTCACATGTCGCAGTGCAACACCATAGCCCATCATTATAAAAATTGTTGAGACAAAATGTTGCGCGACACATGTCATTGTGTAGACTAGCATTAAAGAGGCAGGCACTGTGGAGGTCACTGTTAAAGAGGCAGGCACTGTGAAGGTCACTGTTAAAGAGGCAGGCACTGTGAAGGTCACTGTTAAAGAGGCAGGCACTGTGGATGTTACTGTTAAGGGGGCAGGCCACTGTGGAGGTCACTGTTAAAGGGGCGGACACTGTGGAGGTCACTGTTAATGGGGCAGGGGCCACTATTAAA
The DNA here is from genome assembly GCF_905171765.1 of Bufo bufo. Taxonomy (NCBI): domain Eukaryota; kingdom Metazoa; phylum Chordata; class Amphibia; order Anura; family Bufonidae; genus Bufo; species Bufo bufo. Next base: position 119,684,391 of record NC_053398.1, on the reverse strand, counting down.
GGGGCAACTGCTGTGGAGGTTACTGTTTAGGCAGCAGGGTACTGTGAGGTCACTGTTAAGGCAGCGGGGTACTGTGAAGATCACTGTTAAGGGGTGGGCCCTTGAGGAGGTGGAGTGCTGTGAAACTTACTGTTAAGGGGCGGGCTGCTGTGGAGGTCCCATTTTAAAGTGGCGGGGCACTGTGGGGGGTCAGTGTTAAGGGGTGGAGGACTGTGGAGTTCACTCTTAAAGGGACGGGGTGCTGTAGAGGTCACTGTTATAGTGGATACTGTCAATATCTTTTAACGACACACAGAAACATTAAATGAAATAGATTAAATATAGCCGGGTCCTTCTGCTAGTCCATGATAAATCTGTGGCTAAATCAGCATGTTACAGGTGGATTTGTTTGGGACTTTGCAGTTTATAGGTGAAATTCGTGGAAAACCCACAGCAAAGGGTGATCAACATTTTACAAGATGTCCGCTATAGAGATTAATTAATTTATTCAGGTCCGAATCAACCAACTTGGGTCGAATTTATTCAAAAAGTTTTCTGATTTCCTGGAAAATTCTCTTTCTTAAATCTATCTGTATAGCGCCACCTGCTGTTTGCTCTTTTTCTAATTTCTTTATCCTGCTCACTGAGATGGAAGCAGATGCTCAGTCCTATCTTTCAACTGCCACCAGCTGCAGCAGAAAGGACACGTCCCCTGAGCTTCCAGCTTGAAAAAAATCTAGCAGAACAATTGGAACAGTAATTATGGAGATCTCTGGATCCATGTGAGGTACATGGGCTGGTTCTAGCTTTGTTAGAAAGAGATTGTCATGTATTGTATGATGTCTGTTTTTATTATTTACATTAATCACCCTTTAATAAATTTGGCACATTGGGCGGGAGGTTCAATAAAAATTTACGACAGTTTCTATGGGTCACACCCCCTCTCGCTAATCTCTGTTCGCTTTTCTCGCCACTTTAGAAAAATGGAGAAAGAAGGGACGTCGTAAGTCATGGCACAAATATGGTGTGCGCCATAATTTGCGACTTTTTTTTCACCCAACTGTTGTGTCTCATAGTATTTCTGAAGCTGATGATGTTACTTATGACTAGTGATGAGTGAATGGAATCCAAAGAAATGGAATTCGATCCAAAGTTCTGAATAAATTCGATTTGTCGCGAAGCCGAATTTTGTCGTGCTTCGTGGTAGCGAATTGATTTAACCTGAAATAGTGTAACATAGTACATAAGGCCGAAAAAAGACATCTGTCCATCCAGTTCGGCCTGTCATTCTGCAAGTTGATCCAGAGGAAGGCAAAAAAAAAAAAACTGTGAGGCAGAAGCCGATTTTCCCCACTTTAGGGGAATAAAAAATTCCTTCCTGACTCCAATCAGGCAATCAGAATAACTCCCTGGATCAACGATAAAAAAACTATAAAAAAAAATCATACTTACCGCCTCCATTTGCTCGCAACGGGCCGTCATCTTGATTGAAGATCTCGGCCGAAATCCTGTGCGTGATGACGTCGTCTTCGCGCAAGATGGTGGTGGCCGACCTATTGCGAGCAAATGGAGGCGTTATGTATGATTTAGATTTTTTTTCTGTTCATTTTCACTGTATTATTCTTATCACATGCCACGATCATGTATGAACGCGGAATCTGTGGGCTACAATAATGGGGGGCGGCACTATCGCAGCTCCCTGTCATTGCGCCCACAAACAAATGCACTTCATGACGAAGTCATTTGTCACAAAGTGAATTTTTCTTTTAAATTTAGCGAAGCAGCCGAATTGAATTTTCCAAAACTTTGCTCATCTCTACTTCTGACATCTGTGCTGTAAGGGGTCACCTCTAAGGGTCTCGGAGCGTACGTAACATACCCATCTCTTATCGAGTAAACGGCTCTGTTTTCATGCTCGAGAATGGATTCTGCATGTTCTGCATGTTGTTACAATTAAAGCAGCCTTACCAGAAGAAATATTGTGACTTCTTGTAAATGCAGTTAGTCACCGGACTGATCCCTCCTGTCACCGGCTGCGTGGTGTGTGACTGTGTGTGGGTTGCTGACTGATAATTGCAGGTGGAAAACATTCTGCGGGGTCAGCTCCTCTCTAACCGTAAACTTTTTTTTTTTTTTTTTGTTTTATACACAATATAAAATAACAATTAACTTTATTTCTAGATTAGATGGATAATAGAATTTGTGGGCCGGTATTACGTTTTATTTTTTGTTTTTTTCCGAAGGGTGTTTATTACAGTGGAGGCCCAGGGGATCTACAAGGATAATAAGCTACTCAATATGAAAGTAATGAAGCCCTTGCAGTGATATTAGTTTTGGTGGTCTAATATATGAAACCTCCTACGTGATCCAGTGTGGGAGTATGCATTATAGGGAATTTTTTTTTTCCAAATGTTACCTGATACCTTTTAGCCTCAGTGGATGTTAGAAGATGCCTGAATGACGGCAATGTGGTATTTATACTGTTTACGTGCTTATTATTCAGCCTTTTTCCTTTTTACCTAGAGCAAAATTACTTGTACTCAGTATTTATTTTTACTTCCCTGGGTGTTAAAAAAAATCTCTAGGATTTGCATGTATAAAAAATGTGTATTTTGATGGTAGTCTGCCATACCAGATAATAAAAAAATAATAATTCTGTAGACAAAAAGAGCAACAACTCAAATAGCGTAAAATGTTGCTGAACACACTTGATTGAGAGGTGCCAAAGCTTACATATTGCCTAGGTATTCTGTGTTAGCTGCACCACTGGCTTCACTAATATTTGAGTCCAAGAAAAAAGGTAGGCCTGTATCAAGAGCTTTATGACACCACCAAGTTCCTAACCAGTTGCAATAGGAGGTCCTAGTGCCCCCATCCCATTATCAAGACTCAAATACTGTAAATTTTTTGATTATTTGAATGCATTTGTAGAATTGCAGCCCCTTTGGAGAAAACATCTCAGCAGGGTCTCCTCTAGCACCCACCTTTGGGACGAGAGAAACCTAGAATAGGACCCCACTCTTGAGGGGCTCCTTAGAAGCTGTGGTGGCTGCCTCTAAGCTCTTGACTACAGTTACAATTATTTATGCTTGATCTGTGAGATATTTCTAGCAGGCATTGAGTTAGAAGATAGATTGTTTGAATGAAACCAGTGCAGGTAAAATCTTAATTATGACATTTTACCAAGTGCGAGCATATTTACCTGCCTCCGATGTCTCTATCTTCCGGTCCATGCACTATTTACATCCTGCTTAACATGGTCATGGCCACATACACCACTCCAGCCAATGACTAGCTTCAGTGGTGATGTGCAGCTTGTGGCTACATAATCGCTGAAGCCAGTTGTTGGCTACAACGGGGCATGTGACCATGCCCATGCTAAACCAGCAGGACAGGCTGAGCACCATGGATAATGGATATACCCTTCATCACCAAGAGATAAAAGGTATTAAAAAGGGTTTTTCCTGTAAAGTCACCTTAATTACACAGAGCACATCTGTAAGAGAGCTTGTGATATGCTGCACTTACTGTTCTTGCTTGGATTGGCCTTCTGCTTACCACTTCTGGTTTCTGGCCTGGGCTTTGAATGAGATATCACTTCCACTGTAGATGGGGCTAGAACTATTCCTCTCCCTCATGCATGCACAAACTCCTGAATCCACTATGGTGTAATTTTTCTCAGCTGGGGTCAGTTTTCTGCTTGGGTACATCACTGGGTGCTCCTCCTCTCTCTTTTCTGCCTCTGGGGTCCATTTCACTATTACTGACTTAGGGCCTTTCGTTAAGTTAGTAAATGGTGCTGCGATGGAGGCAAAATTCGGTACAAACCAACAGTAGTACCCATTTATGCCAAGGAAGGCCCTGACTTGTTTTTTCGTTAAGGGCTTAGGCCAGTTCTGTATTGCCTCTACTTTATTGACCTGGGGTTTAACCAGCCCTTTACCAATAATGTAGCCCAGGTATTTAGCTTTCTCTAGACCTACCGCACACTTTTTAGGGTTTATAGTTAGGCCAGCATCACTAACGGAGCCTATCACAGCCTGTACTTTCAAGAGGTGACTTTTCCAATCAGGTGAAAAAATTACCACATCATCCAGGTAAGCGGCAGCGTAGTCTCGATGTGGCCTCAAGATTAGGTCCATCAACCTCTGAAATGTAGCAGGGGCTCCATGTAACCCGAACGGCATCACTGTGTACTGGAACAGCCACTCTGGAGTGGAGAATGCCATCTTTTCTTTAGCCTCATCTGACAATGGTATTTGCCAATAACCCTTTGTAAGGTCAAGGGTTGTGATGTACCTTGCTATCCCAAGCCTTTCAATCAGTTCATCTACTCTGGGCATGGGGTAAGCATAACATTTTGATACCTCATTTAGCTTACGAAAATCATTGCAGAACCTCCAAGTCCCAATGGGCTTCGGGATTAATACAATAGGGCTCGACCACTCACTGGTAGATTCCTCAATGACCCCCAGTTCAACCATGCGCTTAACCTCCGAGCATACCGCTTTTCTGCGTGCTTCTGGTATCCTGTAGGGCTTCAGATTCACCTTATTGTGGGGCTCAGTTCTTACGTAATGTTTTATTAGGTGGGTATGGCCTGGTAGGTCAGAAAACCTCCTATTTTTCTGCAGGAACTCTTTTACTTCCTGTTTCTGGTGCACTGACAGTGCCTCACTGATTTTTACTCGGGTAATTGGTTGCGACACCTCCTTAATCACGGTCTGTGTGGTCACCAATGTTTCCCGATCTTTCCACAGCTTGATCAGATTTACGTGATAAATCTGGAAAAAAAAATTTCTTTCCTGGTTAGTGCACCTTATAATTCACCTCGCCTACTTTTTCCTAAATCTTGTAGGGACCCTGCAACTTTGCCAGAAATTTACTTTCTACAGTGGGAACTGAAATCAGGAACCTGTCCCCGGACTTAAAGCCCCTTACCCTGTCTGACCTGTTATAGATTCTGCTTTGGGCCGTCTGAGCTTTTTGCAGACATTCTTTAACTATAGGCATCACAGTTGCTATCCGATCTTGCATTTGAGCCACAGGTTCGATGACGCTTTTATAGGGAGTAGCAGGTTTCTCTCAGGTTTCTTTGGCCACATCTAGTAAACCCCTTGGGTGACGGCCGTACAGTAACTAAAACAGTGAAAACCCTGTAGAAGCCTGGGGCCCTTCTCTGATAGAAAACATAAGGTAGGGTAAGAGGCAATCCCAGTCCCGACCATCCTTTTTTACCACTTTCTTTAACATTTGTTTCAGGGTCTCGTTAAATCTCTCGACCAACCCGTCGGTCTGGAGGTGGTACACGGATGTACGTATTTGGGTGATTTTAAATAATTTGCTTAATTCTTTCATGACCTTTGACATAAAAGGTGTACCCTGGTCGGTGAGAATTTCTTTAGGGATTCCCGTGCAGAAAAACATGAAAAATAATTCCCGGGCAATATTTTTGGACGCCATGTTTCATGTGGGCACTTCTTCTGGGTACTGCGTGGCATAGTTATATTGGTGTCTCCTAGCTGACTTAACGATGGGACCCACCAAATCCATAGCAATTCTTTCAAAAGGTACCCTAGTGATGGGAAGAGGCACCAAGGGATTCCAAAAATGTGAGGTCGGGGCACTTATCCGGCAGGTGGGGCAGGACTTCTTCCTTGTACACTCCATGCCAGTAAAACCTTTGTAGCACCCTCTCCTGTGTTTTGCTACTACCCAAATGACCCGCAAGTAAGTGGCTATGTGTGAGGTCTAGTACCATACGTCGATAGGGTTTAGGCAGCAGAAGCGCTCCACAATTTCATTGTTGCCTTTGGTAACTCGAAACAGTAGGTTTCCATTCATGGCAAAATGTGAAAATTTCTGGTCAGCTTCTGGTTCCTGTGGTACACCATCTATCACGGTAACATTTCCGTGAGCACTCATGAGAGTGGGGTCAAAGTTACCCCAAAACACTTCTAGGTCCAAGACATTTTCCCCAAATGGGAAAGCTTCTTCTTCCCCAGCTAACACCTGCAACGGAAAAGTGTCATCATCAGGCACGTCACCTAACCCCACATTTTCACTATGCATTTCATCGAGCTCGACATGTTCACATTGTCCCATATCCGGACAATGGTTTCCTATGGACACTTCACTTATACCAGGGTGTTCAAAGTGCACCTCACTGGCTACAGAAGACTTTTTCTTTTCTCGTAATTTCCAAAACAATGGGAAGTCCCGGTCCAATATCACATCATGCATGAGGTTTTTTACTACCCCGACTTCAGAGGTTACAGTCCCAGCTGGAGTCACCTTCTCAACTCGAGCCACCGTATAAGATTTTGCTTCCCCATGGACGTACAGCACAGTTATGTTTTTGTCCTGCACATAATTCCCAGCTACAAAGCTGGCATGCACTAAGGTGACCAGACTACCGGAGTCTAACAGAGCCTTGATGGAGCAGTCATTTATTACCAGGGAACATATCTGCGGTTCAGTCTCTAGTCCCGGTGAGGCCACTCACACTGGCACCGCATACAGCGACTGTCTCCATCTGCACACTCCATGGGCTCTAAGGTAAGAGGGCAATGGGCAGCAATGTGTCCCCACTCACGGCACCTCCATCACTGGAGTATCCCGGGTCTCCTCGGTGGGAAAACCTCTCCGAGACCATACTGCCCGTGGGACTCAGTCTTATCTCCACGCCCAACCTCCGGAGCCTTGTTCCACTCTTCCACACACCCACCACAGCTGGAATTCTCTTACCCAAAGATGACACGGGTCAGGTACTCCGGCGAGACGTTGGTGCTGCAGGGACATGACAGAGGTAGTCCTCAGTCACCAGGAACCTTTCTATCAGGTTGACGAGCTGATCTGCTGTTTTGGGGTCTCCATGTCCGACCCACCGTTGTAGCTCCGCAGGGAGGGCTCTGAAGTAGTGATCCACCACTACCTTCTCCACAATCTGGGCCGGCGTAGAAGACTCAGGTTCCAGCCACTTCCGTACGAGATGGAAGAGGTCGAACATCTGAGAATGGGCAGGCTTGTCCATGTTGTAGCTCCACGTGTCGACACTCCGGGCACGAACAGCCGATGTAACGCCCAGACGAGCAAAGACTTCCATTTTCAATTTGGCATAGTCCCGGACATCCTGCTCCCTGAGGTATTAGTAGACCTTTTGTGGTTCACCGGACCTGTGCGCTACAGGCAGTCTCTCTCTCCGCCACTCGCTCAGACACGGTCAGGTAGGCCTCGATGTCGTTATCGGGCGTCAGTTTTTGCAAGGCCCGCTGCACAGCCCTCCTCACATTTAGGGTCCATTCACACCAAATCTTCCTGTAACTTACTGGGACCATGTGCTATGATTGCATTTAGTGCTACATGTTGTTTATGGTAATTTTTGCTATGTGGTCATATAATTAGAAAAAGATGTTGGCTCCACATGTTCATGTACATAAAACAAGTTAATCCTGTGAAATTCATATTTCATTTAAAATCATGCGGCCATTTAGTCTTGTCTGTTCTGTATCATCCCATTTAGTAATATTTCTGAATGTTCTGTCCACTTGTCTGCAAGACATTATCAAGAAATATCCTCAAAACCATAAAAACGCATTGTCCAGGACCTAACCCTCTAAATGTTGGCAATATGTGCTTGCTATATGGATTTTTTGGATGATTTCATCAATGCTTATTGTTGTTTGCCTTGTATCTAAAATGGTCACCAACCTGTGGTTCTCCAGTCATTGCAAAACTGCAACTCTCTGTATATTGGAAATTGAAGTCTTGAAACAACTGGAGAGGCAAACGTTCAAAACCCACTCCAGACTTCTAAACCGGCATAACTTAGTTCATTAAAAGGGTTCTGCACTCGAATCTTTTAACATATTATTTAGATAGATCAGGAGATAATGTTGGTGCGAGGCATAAACTAGGACCCACACCTGAATAAGAACTGCTATTGATTTCACTGTTGTCTAGCCAAGACCCCATCGTTTTGGTCATGGGTGGGGACCCAGCTCATGCATACCTACCAATCTAATATGCCTAAAATAAATTTAAGGAAAACCGAAAAGTAGAAAGACCCTTTAAATCTGGCAAACAATAAATATGGTCAGTTTTGATTTGGTTGGGGCACATTTTGCTTGGTTTGACTTTTCCCATATTGTCTCCTACTCATGTCTGGATTGCCATGATTATCCATGTTGACTGCCATATTTATATCAGCCCTCATTAAAGTCCCATAAACTTGGCAAGTACAGAGCTCTGTGGTGGTCATACTGGGTCAACAGTGGGTTCAGGTTCTGACAAAGTAATGGACATCAAGAATGCAGCAGAACACAACACCATCTGAAGATGATTTGGGGGCAGTCACTTAGTGAGAATTCCTTTGAAGGAGATTCACAAATGATAATTGCATACCTTAGGATGTAGTTAATGTATGGACGGGTGATGGGCCCTCAGTAAAAATTCCTATAGTGGGTCCAAGGTGCTAAGTTCAAGATGACCCCCCCACACACACATATATTATATATAATTTCTTTAGAAGATGAAAAAAATTACAATATCTTGCCTATGGTGAATGTTAATTACCATTTTACTGTAAATGTTTTTGTCTCTGACCCAGTATAGCCTAAAAATGTCATCTTCTCCCAAAACTCTTTGCTGATTTAAGGACACTAGCGAATACTGTTAAACACCTCTGTACACCTTGAGTCATGATGTGGCTTCTTCTGTGGTTTTATGGGCTAGTAGGGTTACAAGAAAAGTCAGCCATTAATTAGGCACTTATGTTTTATAATTGCCGGTGCAATGAATTCTCAAAAGGGAAAAATAAAACCAGTTTTTTTTTCTTCTTGCTTTATTTCTCTACGGAAAAAGAAATAGCAATTTTGTAGTGAATTATTGATTAGCCCCTATTCTGCAATCACTGTAGTTTGGAGGAAGAGAGCAGCCGAGGGATTATGGCGACAGACATCTAAGGCAGAGCTCAGCAGTCTCTGTTTTTTGCCATTAGCAAAGCTGTGAGGTTCATATATTTTGTTCCTGTATATACTGCAGGTCTGATGTAGAAGACCAATTCCATTGTGTTATCATTTTCTTGGTTTCTGTAGCTAATGCCTAGAATACAATTTGCCAAAAATAATTAAGTAGAAGTAGATATAAAAGTTCCCGAAATAGAAAATTGAGAAAATCTACAATTTAAATTTCCAAATAATGTAGAAAATGTGAATTACTGTATTTTTTGGAGTATAAAACGCACCTTGAATTTAGAGGAGGAAAATAAGAAAACAAATATTTTTCATCAGACCCCATTCTTCATCAGACCTCACATCAGACCCCCAAGCTCCATCAGCTTTAGATTAAACCCCTAGCCTCCATCAGCCTCAGAACAGATCAGATCCCCATCAGCCTCAGCTCAGACCCCATCAGACCTCAGATCGGACCCCTATCTAACTTCAGCGACGTGATTTTGCACAGTGTCGGGTCATAGTGCACTACGCCTGCTGATGACTGCTTCCATAATGGAAGACTCACTGCCACTTTTCACTCACTTTTGGGGGGGAAAAAGTACGTCTTACAGTCCAAAAAATACGGTACATTTTTGCTGCCTTGTTTGGACTACATTTTTAGATTTCTTTTGGTTATATAAGTATTAGCTTTGAATAAATATCTCATAACCAAAGATAAAATTAGCAAATCCATAAAAAAAAGTCTATTGGTAGAATTTGTAAAGTGTAAATTGAGAAGCTTGGGCCCTAATGCAAAATCTGTAACATTGCCCACACCTACCATGTGCAATTTATAATACTGGCAAAGCAGACCCCCCCCCCCCCCCCCCCACCCAACAGCTCTCTCTACACCCACCATAGCTACAGTCCTGGTATAATCAATTTGCCTAGTTCAATATTCCCAAACTCTATTGATGGGCATGTCTTTAGAATTTCTCCTCTCTACTACGTTTTGGTGATGTAAATGAATCTGAGTCAATGCAAATCTTTAATTGGGTGATTATATGGATGGCCTATCCTCACGATAGGCCATCGGTATGTAATTGGTGGGGGTCCATCTCCTGGCACCCCTGCCAATAAGCTGTTTGAATAGGCCGCGGTGCATCGATGAGCGCTTCCTAAGCCTGTGACCAGGCACATGGCGTAGGCATAGCTCACTCCTATTAGAGTTGCAATACAAAGCACAGCCGCTATCCAATGGATGGCGCTGTGGTTGGTAAGCTAAGAGGAGGCCACAGTGCTTGCTGGAGTGCTGTGGCCTCTTCAAGCAACTTTTCGATGGGGGTGCCAGGTCCCGAGGATTGGCCACCATTATGAAAATCCAGGAAAACCAGTTCTCCAGATTTAAAATAGATGGAGGTCCTAAACAATGGTACCTCCTCTATTAATGCTGAATTCCCAAATAGATTATATCTAATCTGTACAACTGAGCTAATGGGCACAATTTTACCACTAAGAAAAAATGTGGGGGATTGGGTCAGCACAACCTGTATGTAGGTGCACATCACTATGGCGAAATACATATACAAACGGAAAATACAAATGTGATCGCACTCACTGTTTATAGATGGAGGCATGCAGAAGACAGAGGTACTTGAAGCAGACATTAGCTAACCAGATTCTGATGTCTTTTCCTTGCCTCCCGCACATGCCAGGTCTGGCCTACAGTACTTTAGAACCGGTGGGACACTGTATTCCAGTCTCCCGATTGGCATAGAGGGGTGGTCTTTTGTTACTTGCAAATGCCTCCACTACTACGCCTTACAGGTTCCTAAAAGAAGCCCCTGCTGTTAAAGGGGTTGTCCAGCAGTATTACATTTTCTCATAGAAGGGCAAAATAAAAATTAAGCTGTACTCGGCCTCGCCCTGCTTTTCCATGGACTCTACATCATTCCCCCCTGCGCTCCACTTCCTGTCCCAGAGCGGCACACAGAAAATGCCAGGAAAGGCCTGCTAAGCCAGTTACTGGCTGAGACGAGTTCACTGCTGCGCCCGGTGATTGGCTTAGAGGGCCTTTCCTGTCATTTCAGTTGTGTCGAGCCGGGACAGGAAGTGGACAACTGTAGGGGGATGGAGTAGTGTCAAAGGAACAGCAGGGTGAGGGCGAGTAGGATTCCTTATATCCACATATAAAAAAGTAAAAAAAAACTTGACATATTACATGTAAACTAAAAGCAACACCCCACAGTCAGGCCTATATGGCCTTTCTTCAATCCAGGCCTGGTCTCGTATGTGCATGTGTGATGTAACGCGTGGTTTCCTCGGTTGACAGGAATGTCCTGACTCCCCCTCTCCTATCTACAAGGTGTGAAGACAGAGATTACATTGTGTCGCTGCATTGTTTCCTCCTTGATAAAACAATAAGTTCACACTTTGGTTCCTGTCGCCGGAGAAGAGGATGCGGCTCCCACTTTGGACAGTGGCTGCTCGTTGTCCGTCGTCTGTTTTCTAGTCATACTTTGGCAGTGCTTCTGGTTGAGCAAATTAGCCTGAAGTGTTGTGCCCTTGACTGGCAAATCCTTTTAACCCGGTCGAGTGGAGATCATGAATACCTAGATTGTTCCCATGTCTGTTCTTCTCCGGTGTTTATCTGGCTCAGCTGTCAGTCAGGCCATTATAGCTGCCTCGCACGCTGAAATCACTTGTCTGCTCACAAAGGCAGAGACTGTTGACGATCAGCTAAACAAAACTGCTGGAATGGCGCTGTAAGAACGCAGGGCGGCGGACCTTAGTGCATCAGGTGTAAACACAATGAGATTCCCCCCCTGAATGGCTCCTCGCCAGCTTTTGCCCTAGGCTCCAGGTGGAAGCCTTCATCAGTAGAGGCCTCGATTGACACTTGGAGGAGACCTGTCAGCTCAATCCCTTAAACGGAAGATGTCCCATGAAAAAATATTCCAGCGCCTGGATGTGAATACTTTTGCAATTGCATGCAATTAATAATTGAGCTTAGCCCCTGAGTCATGCAATATAATGTATCTGTATAGCGCCACCTACTGTTTGTTCCTTCTCTCACTGAGGTGGTAGCTAGGGTTGAGCGAATCGAACTCCACGAAGTGGAATTCGATCCAAATTTCAGGGAAAATTCCATTTGCCGTGAAGCTGAATTTCCTTGTGCTTTGTGGTAACGAATCAATTTTCCCTGAATAGCGGTAAAAAAATTTAATAAATACTTACCTCACCCGACTGACGCCATCTTGGTTGAAGATCTCGCACAATGATGTCACCACGGGCTGTGCAAGATTTTGCGCTAGATCTTCAATCAAGATGGCGGCAGATGGCTTTTCGCACTGTATTGTTTCTGCCAGATGCCGCGATCAGCTATGAATGCGGCATCTGAGGGGTACAGTGACGGGGGGGGGGGGGGGGAAGCGCAATCGCCGTTCCCTGTCTTTGCACCCGCTACTTACCAAGAAATACACTTCATGACAAAGTAATTAATCACAAAGCTAATTTTTTTTATTTATATTTGGCGAAGCAGCCTAATCAAATTTTTCAATACTTCGCTCATCACCAGTGGTCGCACATGCTCAGTTCCAGTCTTCAACTGCCACCAGCCATATCTACTGTTAGAAGCTGTCATATTTACAAGGAGAGAGCTGCAGCAGAAAGTGCACGCCCTCTTTGCTGCCAGCTTGAAATAAATCTAGCAGAGCAACAATGATTGAGGAGATCTCTGGATCCATGTGAGGTCCAGGGCTGGTTCTAGTTTTTTTTTAGAAAGAGTCTTTCATGTACTGTATGATGGCTGATTTTCGGGTGTTACACTAATCATTTGATGACCCTCTTTAAAACATATTTAATTAACAGCACATTTACATAATATAACAAATCAAAAATTATATCTAAATGTGACATATTTCCTCTATGATGGTGTAAGATATATTAGTTTGGTAATCAGGCACTAATGACTCAGACTTAGGGCTCATTCAGACGGCCGTATGCTATCCTCAAAAACGCGGATCCGTTTTTTTGCGGATTAGATGCTGACCCATTCACTTCTATGGGGCCCTTTTCTATTCCACGGTTCCGCAAAACAAATGAAACATGTCCTATACTTGTCCGTGAAAATCAGGGTCTGCAAAAATACTGGGTCTGCAAAAATACTGAATGCTATCCGTTTTTTTTGCGGATCCGTTTTTTTGCGGATAGCATTCAGTATTTTTGCGGACAGAATACGGCCGTCTGAATGAGCCCTTACTGTATCCTGTTGGTACCTGGAAACAGTCAGCAATCTACTCTTGACAGCGTTCTGTGTTAGGCTAAATGCTTGCGTGGAGCGCTCTCCATTTATTTCTATGGAGCTCACTCTCTCAGCTGTTTTTGGAACTCCCATAGAAATGAATGAAGAGCGCGATGCACACGCATGGTGCGCTCTGCTTCACTTTCCGCGACCCACACCTATCTAATATTGTTGGCATATCCTAGCGATGTCTTAGATGAGACAACCCTTTTATGTGTGTGGGGGGGGGGGGGAACGTTGCATGTGCTGTGTTTGACCGTAAGAATTCGGAGGTATATGGGGGTACAGAATAAGACCCATCACCTCTATGGCAGGGCTGTTATGGCTCTGTACAAAGAGGAGCTGTCATCAGGGGTGCACCACCAATGAGGCCAGGTGAGGCAGCACCAGGTAGGGGCAAGAGAGGGGGCAGCCGAAGGGCCATGGGCTGAAGGGAAGGGGTTAGGTTAAGAAATTGGCATTGGGGAGGGAGGGGCACCATTTCAGTTTTTGCCTTAGGCAGCAGAAAGGCTAGGTGCACCTCTGGCTGTAATATGGCTGCGAGCATGACCCCTTGCACTGTCTGAGTGCTTTTTAGCTGCCAGCACTGAGAGCAGCCAAGACCTCAACCATGATGGAACGCCCTAGGCTAGGGGCACTGCCCGACGCTACAGGTGGCATAGATAGAAGCTGAGGGTTCTTCTCCAGCTACCTTGCGCAGAATGCCAATATCCACTGTGGAAGGGGCTAGCAGTGAGCATCGACCCTGGTATACAATACACTGCTAGTCCTGTAACACCCACGATTTACAAGTCAATTCCCAAAATGTGTGTGCCCATGCCTACCTGTCCGTATGATAGCAGCAATATCTAGAGCCGATCAGGGTTCTGTATAACGGAAGGTAATAATGAGAAAGATGCCGGCAGTGAATCACTCCTGTGAAGCCTTCTCTGCGGGATCAATTTTTATAACTAGCGTCATCTTAAAGGGATATGATGGGTACAGAAAATAGAGCTTATACATGGTCTGATAAAAAGCTATACAATTTCCAATATACTTTGTGTTGGTTCCCTATTCAAGATCTCTGCTTGCTGTCCCCTTCAATCTGAACCTTCATTTAAATTTTTTATTTTATTTTTACCATGACTGCCCTGCAGACCTGTCTACTGATTCTTCGCTGCAGTGCATTGCAGCCTGTCCTAAAACCCCTGCACGTGGCGGTGGCACAAGAATCAAGGCCCAGACTTCCTAATCCTGTAGATGACTATAACGGTATCCGGTCTGTTTCCAGCGTTAGTGCCGAGATTGAGCCGGGCAAAAACCGGTGCAAGCTGCATTTTCTTTTGTCTGGCCAATCCTTCTGGGTCCCTATTATAGTCAATGAGGTCTGGAGGTGCTTCGTCTGGACGATGCGCTCCGGCGGCCCTGGATGATCAGTCCGGTGCAGGGGTAGACATTTTTCTCTGACCCATTGCCGATGAGCTCCTCGGCCATTTCGAGCAAGTCGGAAAAAAGTGTTTGTGCCAAATGGCTCCAGATTTTAGATACATTATTGGAGAGGGCCCAACGCCGGAGCGCGCCCCTTTGGTGTACGATAGCGCTCCTGATCGCCCTGCACAGTAGGTGTCAGGACTCGGAGCGCTGCTGAACGCCAGGGAGTGGGGGTCCTGCAGGTGACGGCATGTCGTAGCCACATCCTATAGTGGGAAACCCCTTTATATTTACTTTTTATCAAAGCCTCATTAAACCGCCCCGTCATCAAGTGAGGCACTCATCTGGCAGACAGTGACAGCCCAGTCCCGCCGCCGCTCGCTACTCTCTCTCAGAAGTCGTTGAGAAGCGCAGGTTGTTAGGATCTTCCTGATATCATTTGCAAATGGGCCATTCATCATTGTGAGGCGCGCACATCCCAGAAACAAGGAAAGTGATTAGGCCCTAATTACTGCGCCTTCTTTAATATGGCAAATGGTCCAAAATGCGTAAAAGTCAGGTGTCGAATGCTTCCCTCATTAACATGCCGGAATTAACCCATCCTTGCCCAGCCAGAACGCCACATTCTGATGGTCTAAAGTAATGCTTATTCATTTTACAGTACGTTTTAGTAAAAGCAGCGTTAGGGCTCCTTCACACACAGTTTTGTTCCTGCCGTTTATTTGGGCCTAAAAGAAAAAGAAAGAAAAAAAATCACCTGACTTGATCAGCCCTTTTTTTTTTTGTACTCATTTTTGCCCATATAGAGTTTTTCAATGGCGATATTTGCAATTTGAAATAAAAAATGTCATTGATACAAAAACACAAGACACCACTACAAAAACAAAAAACTCCAGTTTGTCTTTTTTTTCATATTTCCGAGAGATTTCTGTGCCATTTTGGGGGGGATTTTTGGGGGGGATTTTTTTTTTTTCCAAAATGCACCAAAAACCCTTCAAAAATGCCCCCCAAAAAACCTGTTTGTGACACCAGCCTTACAGTTTCTACAAGGCTTATTCTTTGTATAATAAATCATTCTGCCGTTTTCAATACCTCTGCTTACTGAAAATTCCACAGGAATTCGCATTGTTTGCTTCCAGAAAGTCTGACCTACGGCCTCTGACGTCACGTTGATCAGTCACATGTCCTGGGCACAGGTCAGTCCCATTCTAGTGAATGGGGCTAATCTGCAATACCAAGCACAGCCAGTATATGGCGCCGTACTTAGTTAGCTACGAGGAGGCCGCAGTCTCCTCCAACAGCTAATCGGTAGGGATGCAGGATGTCGCCCGCCGATCTGATATTGATGACCAATCCCAAAGGATAGGTCATCGATATTCAATTTCTGGAGAAAAAAAAATTGGGAAGAGTTGCAATACCAGACACATCCTAAGGATAAAAGTGGCGCTGTTTACGGAAGGAAGACAGAAACTTTTTTTTTCCGTTCACGGGTAACCCTTTTAAGGATGTTTTTTATCATGTTTGATTATCTGATTGCCTCTACTATGATACCCTATGTCGTATATACACATTTTCTTGGGAAAGGGATTGCCCATAATAATTTTTGTACCAATTTTGAAGGAAACATTATGGGAGTATTTAGTTGTTGCATACATTTCTGTGACTGTCCCATTCATCTGAATAGGGTTTTCAGAAATCCATGGAGGGAATCTATTAACCCATTGATTAACCTAGTTTTCTGATGTACAAAAATCACAATGTTTATGCAAGGCACATTTTGCGCAAAACTTTTGGAATTTTCCATTTTATGTGCCCCCCCGTCACTTTTTAAATGAAGTGTGAGCGAGGTTTAGCAGGAGGGGCATAGACTCCAACAGATTTTCCATAATTTACACCAATTTCTGGCCTCATAGTAGGAGTAGATTTGGTTTCTTCACGCTCAGACACTCCGTATCGCTTTTATATGTCCCCTCTCTGCCTACATCGAGAACGGATCCCTGAAGGTTGTGGAGGGCTCACACTGCATGCGCAGCCGCCCTCCATTCATTTCTATGGGGCCACCGAAAATGGCTTAGCGCGGGCTTGGCTATTTCAGTTGGCGCCATAGAAATGAATGGGAGCGGTGGCGGAGCAAACGAGGTGCGCTCCCATTCACTTCTATCGGGAGAGCGCTTGGCAGTGGCGGACCCCGGAAAACCCAAGGTCCTCCGGCCACCTCCTTCCCCGCTCCGTTTTCGGTGTAGGTGCGGGTCCCTGAGGTGGGACCTGCACCTTTTAGACAATGGAGGCATATACTAGCAATATGCCCCCATTGTCTGAGATGGGAATACCCCTTTAAGAGGCTTGCAACGTTTGTTATATTTTGAGCTTTTTGCTTTAGATTAAGACCATATTATAATCCGACTTAAATAAATCTCCCCTATGTGCTTGTTGCCGAACCCCATTCAGATAAATAGAACAGATTTTCAGCCGCAGAAATTTCATCAACAGATCTGCTGTGTGTGAATATCACCTTATAAAAGAGCTGTAAATTCCAGTAGCACCCAGATCTTTATAAACAGCTGCTCCTCCATGATTGTGGTTGAAAATAGTGCACTGCCCTCCTAGTGTGAAAGTAATGGGTTTTGTCTAGAAAAAGATAACAATTCTCTCAAGCATTCGTCCCTTCCAATTGAGAGAGTTGTACGGCCGCATTTGAACACAAAGACCACGTCAGCTTAACGTTTCAACACTCAACTTAATAGGTTCCTCTCAAGCTCAAGAGAAAAAGCTCACGTAAAAAGATTACTTATTGTAGGTTCCGGGCATGATCTAGGAAAGATTCCTGGTTATGTTTTAAGGGGTTGTCCAGGATTAGAAAAATATGGTTGTGTCTGGTATTGCAGCTCAGCTCCTGGGTGAATAGGGCTGAGCTGCAGTAGCACACGACCATGGCAAAGCAACCCTATTTTCTTTAAAAACTGGATGACCCCTTTACAGAAAAGATGCCTAGGCAACCAACCACCTTTCTTTTCTTCTTCAAATGTACAAGATAGGGAGCATATCCTTTGGGTTTTCTTCAGGATCATCTCTAGATAAGCAATTGGATTATTCTGTCAACCAACACTGGGCATTGTCAGGAAGGTAGACCTTTACTTTTGGATGAGCCCAGAAAAGGACTACCTTCATTGTTTTCTCTGACATTGATTTTCAAATATAGATTCACTCTTGGAGCTACTTTACCAAAATATAGACTCTCTGAGAACAGAATTGAGCAGGCAGTACACATTAGATAAATGTTAGCCAAACATGTTGATTTCAGCTGGACTGGTTGATCATTTAATGTGTATGGAGGCCTCTCCCGATCATTTTGGGGGGAGATAAAGATTACAAATTTTGTCCTTGGGAAGATAAACCCCTGTCAGAATTTACTGGTAGCACCTTCCTATTCATTGTCAGCACATGCATACTTGAAAGAATATATAGAAAGTGAGGGGGCACACACACACGGGAAACACCAGATGATTAAGTATATATCATTTAATATAATATGGCCACTGAGGAAGGGGTGTAGGACCCTGAAACGCGTCTGGCATCACAGAGTGAGCGTGGATTCAAGTCAAAGACCAAAGAGACCAAAGAGACTGGACATCGAGCTGTAAGCACTTCAGAGATTCACTTCCAATACTTCCAGATTTGAAACTGCCGCCGCACAACAGTGACGTCACCAAAGCGTCCGCCCGGAACCCCATACCACCAGGTCACGTGGGACGCCACAGTCGGCCTGGTTTGGCCACCTGAGAAATCAACGCTGCGGCCAGACAGCAAGGAGGGGAGAGACCGGGGGAGCGCAAGCGGCTGGATACAGTAAGTAACTGGGAAGTTTATCCAAATACGTCTTACTGATCTCTGAACATTGGACACGAGTGTTCCACTACAATTGGACTAAGCCCACAAAACCTCCGGCGACTTAACACTACAGGCATTGGAACATATTGTGCTACCACTTGTCTATACCAATCGGGACAGTGTGTAGATGGACTCTATGTAACCTTACCATACTCATAGTAGCTTCTACACTGTAGCACTTCAATTGGGACACTGTATGGACTATATGTGAATTCAGCACGCCAGCGTATCTGTTAGCATTGACATATATCTGCATCTTTGGGGCTGTGACATTATATGGTATATATTTTAGTTATTTTATGGGTCTGTTTTTAGAATATTAAATGATATATACTTAATCATCTGGTGTTTCCCGTGTGTGTGTGCCCCCTCACTTTCTATATATTCTTTCTTGTCCCCAAGGTCCTGAGGGTAGGACCAGAGGGTGAGCACCTATCCATACGAGATAGGGGTGAGCCGCTGTATTCCATATACAATTTTACATGCATACTTGACCGAGCCAATCGTGCATGTGTATAAGAAGTCCAAGAGACCCATCTTTTGGCCAAATGAAGGTTCAGCCGACAGATATGGATGCCCATTCTCTTCAAGCTTCCTTTAACTGAAAGAAGGTCATCTACTGTATGTAGGGGATAAGAGATGTTGTCAAGTGAGGAGTCTTTGGAATTTGGCGGACTGGTGGTGTCCACAGGCATTGGAAAGATCTTAAACAAAACCAAGGTCGTGGGCCTTGGTGTGTTCAAATCACGTAAAATGTATGATTCTTCTCTCTTAGCTTGGAAAGAAAAATAATCTTGTTAAGGTATTCCTATTCTATCATTCCTTTAGGCAACTACATTATGCTGACCTCATTTGATCACAGACTATGGTAGTCAAAGGGTCAACAGCTTCCTGCAACCCTGGTTGTAGAGCAGGAGCTGTTACTTACAGCTAGACCCTTAAAACAGAAGAGCTCTGGGAGCTGCTTACCCCCACTCTGGTTCCATCAACACCAAAAATCTTCAATGCAGACTAAAGCTCCACACTGCCTGTCGTCAAAAGACAGTGTGCGGCCTATAAGGGGTTAAGTAACTTTGCAGTGACCTCTTTGGGCACCAGTTATTACACAACTCTTACATAGTATTGGTCCTGGCCTTAAAACAGACATGTTCATGAGGTGCCAGGGGTATAGCTATCATGGGTGCGGTACTAGCATATGAACACAGGCCCTTGAACCTTAGGCCCGTTTCACACGACTGTATTCAGTCCATGTGAGAGCAGTATTTTATGAGCTGAATCCTACTCTTGTGACGCAAACTGTGATTTCCCAGTCTGGCCACGGCTGTACTGAATTGTACTTATTGCATTATGTGAGTACAGTTCAGTAAATCATTATAAGGCCTCATGCACACGACAGTTGTTTTTCTCGGTCTCCGTTCCGTTTTTTTTGCGGATAGGATGGGGACCCATTCATTTCAATGGGTCAGCAAAAAATGCTTATAGTTCATCCGTTTGTGTTCCGCGTCCGTTGTCCGTGTTTCCCTTCAGCAAAAAAAAATAGTGCATGTCCTACTTTTTTCACATTTGCGGACAAGGATAGGCATTTATTACAAGGGATCTGTGGGAAAAAACGGATCCTCCAAAAAAAATGGATGCTGCATCAGTTTTTTTTGACGGATGCACAATTTGCGGACGCAAAAAACAACTGTCGTGTGCATGAGGCCTAATGCTGTCAGTTTGTGTTACAGGAGCAGTATTCAGTCTGGGAACTGCTGCTCTCACACACAGAGCGAGTTTCCCAGGCTGAATACGCTCATGTGAAACTCAGACTCAAAGACCTCACTATTAAAAATAAAACATGACGTACGGGGGTACAGAAATGGCAGTGCTGGGTTTATCATGATAGAAAAACGCAAGTAATGTGCTTTTTGATCTTTGAGGTAAAGGGGTTATCCGGTGCATAGAAATTTGTAAAATTGGGCCAGAATGGTAGCTGGTTCCCTCTGCTCTCTACTTCCTGCTCCAGTCTTGACCCGGCACAGTGACTTGGCCACTTCCTGTGTGTCAAAACGGGAACAGGAAGTAGAAAGCAGGAGGGATGTGAGCAGCAGGGGATCGGTTCTTTTTAAGTTTTTAAAGGGTCACTGATTTTTTCAGAAAAAATTAGACATATTAAAAGATTTGATCGATGGGGTCTGAGTGCTGAGAACCCCCCACCCTTCAATTGCTAGAATGATTAGAGAGAAGCGCTCACATATCACGCTCCAGGAGGGGGAAGAGAGACGGACTCAACAGAAAGTCTATGGGGCTGTCTCACCTCCTCTCCTGCAGTTAGGAGAGAGCGTGCTATACAAGTGCTTCTCTCTCCTCATTCTAGAAGTTGGTGGGGGTCTTGCCACTCAGACCTCCACCGATCAAATCTTTTGATAGGTCTCTATGGCATATCAAAAGTTTTCAGAAATGTTAGTAACCGTTTATGCTCAACCTGCGGCCCTCCAGCTGTTGTAAAACTGCAACTGTCCAAGCATGCTGGGAGTTGTAGTTTTGTAACAGCTGGATGGCCGCAGGTTGGGCCTCCCTGTTTTAGGCCATTCTGAGCCCGCTGCCACCAATTTTTGTTGCACTGGAAAACTCCAACATATTCAGCGCTGCTACATGAGTATACATAATGATTGCTCCTGTGTCGGCCCCAATCATCTCTCCCTGCATACTCGGCATAGGCGCGAGTAGATGGATATTGGTTACAGACACAGAGGACGGCAGTGATATCTTATTACTGCTTCACTCCTGAAAGGTCACTTGCTCGTTAACTTTCCTGTTGCTCGCTAGCACAAAACTGATGCGATCTAATGGTGTTTAAGTTAAATGGCTTAAAGGGGGAACAAACGAGGACATCAATTTAGCCGTTTCCATCACTGTGACAATGTGCTTCTCTGACACCGCTCGGTGGAAGGCCCCGGGTTGAGTGTAGTCGAGTAAAGATACTAGGAAGAAATCTCATCTCGTCAAGAGCAACATTTCACTTAACTCCTTCCCGGAGCTGCCGGCGAGATGCACAGTGACAGATGTTTCACGGGGACTAGTGCACATTGCCAGCCTAGATTACAATCCCAGCGCTGAGAGAGACACAAGATACAGTATGGAGACGGAGTGTGCATAACTGGAGATACCGTCACATTATACACGTCTAGTAGAGCGGAGCTTGTCACCTTGCACAGTGCATCATGATATTGCGGTGTGTTATCTACGGCCTTACAAAGACTGTATGTAAAGGTAAGTTAAGGGGGTCGTCTGGGATTTTAAGATTCATGGCCTATTTTTAGGATAGGTCATCTATACCTGATTGGTGGGGGTCTGACTCCCGGCACATGACTCCGATCAGCTGTTTGAAGAGTCTGCGGCACTACGGCCTCCTCGCAGCATGTCAAGCACAGCGCCGTCCATTGGATGGTGTCTGTGCTTATATGGGACTGAGCCGCGCCTTGGTCATGTGACCGATGAACGCAATATCACCAGCCTAGGAGGAGAAGAAACAATTTGCTTTTAAGTGGTATTCCAGTTGTTGAAAATTATCCCCTATCCACAGGATGGGGGGGGTGACAGATCGGTGGTAATCCTACAGCTGGAACCCCCACTGATCATGAGAATGGTTATCAGGTACCACCTTACGAAATTAACACAACCGCAGATCGGGCATGTTCACTGCCGTTCCATTCATTTCTACAGAGTTCCAGAAACAGCCTAGCACCACACTCTGCTAATTCTGACACTCCAAAAAGAAAGTAATGGCCCTCTGTTCATTTTGGGGGGGCTCCCAGGGGTACTTGTTCTCTGCACTTTGATTTAAAGGGCAGTGAAAACGTCATCTCACCCCGTCCTGTCAATCAAAGTGCAGAGGCAGCGTCAGTTGCAGAGAGGGGCAAAGCCTAAAGGTGTAATGGTAACGCCCCCATTGCTCCTACAGGCTCATTTGCATATATTAAAACATCATTTTTCGCAGCAATGCGGGCACATATGAACATGGGACCAACACAGATGCCTTCAGCTGCCAAGCGCACATGCACCAGGTCGGCCAGTGTCATAGGTACAAATCTGCTGACAGATGCCCTTTAAGGATTTTACTCATACGTTATACTACTTATATTATAGCATTCAATATTAGAGTATATTACTAATGCTAGTATTACTAGCCTACAGGATATACCAGCCTGAGCAAAATTTTCATGAAATATATAACGATGAGGATAGGTGTATGATGGGGATTATGGTCCTGCTCTGCATTAGCTTATAGGGTACATCATTATTGAACCCCAGGGGCAGATTGGCCATAGACCCCCACAGGGAAATTTCCCAGTGGGCCGATGCCTAGGATGGCCATTTAAGCCCTCCTCGCGGCCGCCAGCCGGTTACATTATGATCTTATTCTCTCCTTTGCACCTGGCCAGCAGCCGCAGGTGTCCTCCTGGATTCAACTGTATGAACGTCCTCAGGACAGCGATACAGTTGAATACGGTGCAGCAGGTGGCAGTATTTTGTGCTGCACTGTGCTATTTGGTTCAGCTGGGGCCGTATATTGCTCTGCACTATGGTATTGCTTGCCCTGACTAATTATGTTGCCTTTTGTCAATTTGGACCTGCCTGCAACATGGGGCCACTTTTTTCTCAACTAGCTGAAGGACCCCGCTTCGCTCGGGTATATTTAATCTATTTTATTTAATGCTTGTGTGTGTCTTTAAAAGATATCGACAGTATCCGCTTTAACAGTTACATCTATAGCACCCCGCCGCCTTAGCAGTGATCTCCACAGCATCCCACCCCCTTCACTATGACCTTCATAGCAGCCTGCCCCTTTAACAGTGAGTTTCACAGCACACCACCCCCTTGACAATGACATCCACAGGGGCCCGCCTCTTTAACAGTGGCCTTTATAGCAATCTGCCTCTTAACACTGACCTCCATAGCGGACCATCCCTTAACTGTGACCTTCAGAGCAGCCTAACCCTAGGGTGGACAGAGGTCCAGTTTTAGGCTGGATGGTCTGGCTTTCAGACTCCCTTTCCTCTGTCTTGCGCAGGGCCTGGACGGACTCGGGGATGTCCTTTTGAACAGCTCACTCTCAGACAGCAGCACTGTACCTAGAAGTTGATTTTTAACTTCATTTTTCAATCCCTGTTGGCTGAGGAGTGGGACGGGGCATGGCCTAACCGGATCGGGGGCGTGTCCTTTTGAACAGCTCACTCTAAGACAGCAGCACTGTGCTGTCTGAGTGTGAGCTGCAGGGAGAAAGTCACCTTCCCTCCCACCTCTGCAGCTGACAGAAGCTGATTTTTACCTTTGTTTTTTCAATCCCTGTCGGCTAAGGAGTGGGAGCGGGCATGGCCTAACCGGATCAGAAGCGTGGCTTAGTGGGAACTGGGGACGGGGTTTTAAGTCCGTCTTTTCAGGGTGGCCTTAATGGCCACCCTACCTACCCTCTGAACTGTGACCTCCACAGCACTGCTCTCCCTTAACAGTGTCATCCACAACTATTAAGCCATGGCTTTACTCCAATAGCGATTATCCTGGTAACAGATTTCCTTTAAAGCTCACCTACAGCAGTGAAGAAAAATGGCTGGGTTGTTATGGAAAACTGTGTATGTGGAGGCTAATGGCCTTCGAGATTCTATTGGCTGAGAAGGGTCATGTGACCAAGCTTCTATTGGCTAAAGCATTTTTGGGGAATATCTCAGGAATGGTACGTCCGGTTTAGAACCGGTCTAAAACCTTCCCGGACACCTGTTGAACCCGTGTGCCAAATTTCGTGATTGTAAATGCGACGGAGCGGATTCCTTTAATGGACAAACACACATACATACCCCCAGCTTTATATATTAGATAATGATGTATCCGATAGGCGAATAGTATGACTAGTTTTGTTCTGACAGACACGTTAACGTTCTCCGGTATTTATCAGTCAGATTGTTTCCTGCATGGCATCAAAGTGACGGAGGCGACGCCGGTGACAAGTCCATTGTTAGAGCCATTCTCTTCCGTGCTGAATTTGTTAACATTAATTCTATTCAGCGCCGTGTCCTTGTCACATGACGGACTGACACGACACAGGCCGGGTGACATTTTAGAGTCATCAGGAAGTGATTAAAGGGCTCGCGGCTTTTCATCAGTATTTGCAAGGGTTTCAGTTCCTATCAGCAGCGCAGAATGGTGCGCTAATGAGGTACCTGACAACCCCTCTCACTCGCTGCCACCATGTCTGACCCGGAAAGATGATGAGGGAAAGATTAAAACTTGCTATTATGCCAGAAAATGAAATTGTCACTCGGGGTTCAGATGGGATCTGCTCAGTTCTTAGAGGATGATGATGATGAGACAAATGCCAAGTTCCTAGGGAAGCGTTACAGTCATGTGGAGATATGGCACCTCGTGATAGTCCTTATTATAGGTGTGTAACAGTTCTGAGTGGTACCGACCCATAATACTGCACTGGGCCCGTAATACAATACTGCTATACTATGCTTTGTAGTAATGTAGACCAGTAGTGGCTCCTTTTATGAGGTCTCAGACTGAGTAAGCATTGAGGGAATACTCTCTTAGGCAAGTAGCAAGGACTTAAAAGGATTGTGTCTATCAAGCACCTGGATCTGAATACGTTTGTAATTGTATGTAATTAAAAATTTTGTACAGCCACTGAGTTATTCAATAAAATGTATCTGTATGGCGCCACCTGCTGTTATTTTTACTTATTTTACTTATTTTTTTGTTGTCCGTCTCACTGAGCTGGTCGCACATGCTCAGTTTAAACTTTTAACTGCCACCAGCCATTGGTTCTGTTAGAAGCTATGGCAGTTAGAGGAAGAAAGCTGCACCAGAAAGGACACACTCCCTGGGCAGCCAGGCTTAAGATAATGTAGCAGAGAAATAAATGGTACAGGGCTGCTTCTAGCTTCGTCAGGTACTATATGATGTCTGATTTTTCACTATCTGATCGGCATGGGTCTGACACCCTGCACCCCCACCATCAGATGTTCCGCAATATTACTGCTACTCCGTCTCCTTTGTAGTGGAATAAGCTCGATACGGCATTGACAGTGGGAGCGGTGCTGCTGTGGGAGCGGTGCTGCTGGTACCAGCTCAGTCCACAACAGGAGCCAGTGCTATTGCCGAACAGCTGATCACCGGGGATGTGTTGTGTTGGACCCCCGCCGATCACCTACTGATGGTACAAAGGGTTAGAACTGCCCCTACAATCTGCCAGTGGTCTCCAATCTGTTGCTTTCCAGCAGTCTGAACATGCTGGGAGTTGTAGTGTCCTGACACCTAATGAGCCACAGGCTGGGATCCACTGCCCTATACAGCAGACATGGACGTAGAAATAATTTCCTTACTGTCTAAGCTGCATCCTGTCGATGCACGTCACATTATTCATAAAATATGTAGCCCACATGAGGCTGCGTTTTCGCCCCTGAATTGGCTGTACGAGATTTATTCTCATTTCACATTATCTGTAAAAAAAAAGATAGATCGTCCCTAAAAATAAAACTTTAGTGTCAGAGAAATGAGCAATACCTTATGTTACTATATAGTCCAAATGACAGGGGAAGGAGCGGCCGGCGCTCCCAATCTCCCGGCGGAGCAGCAGCTATCTGCCAAAATATTTCCTGGTAATTCGCTAATTAACTTACTGGCAAAAATGTGAATAAAACCACAGCTAAATCTATAATGTTTCCCCTTCATTTCTTTAAGTACAATTATGCCGGGTGGCAGCCGCCCAGAGAAATGTTATTATTATGATTTTTTTTATTTATTTTTTTACTAGCGGAGACTGATGGGCATTGTGTTGACCTAGCGTAACCCCCTGCAATGCCAACCTGCCGGCGGTGCAACTGTTAATATTTCCTGGGCATCCCTGCAAGTGGGTGTATGAGGGGGGGGGGGGGGGGGGGTGGATCTCTTTAAACGCTTACGTTCCCAGCAGCATTTGCCGGCGTAAAATACTCCTGACCAGAAATGTATGGACAGTGTTGGCTGGCGTCCCAATTGCACTTTCCGTGATGGGCTTAATTGGAGTGCCTGGGTTAATTCTGAGCCATATTTTTTTATATCAGATGTGTCAGACTATATTGCTCCTCGGCATTAGCGGGCCGGGATTCGGGAGAGGCAGAGTCCATCCTTCAACAGAATGATGTTCAACATAATACCTTTAAATAAGAGCCTTCAATTGATTTCTGGAAAGGGAGGAGAGAAGATCTATACAAATGGCCAAATGACTGCAGTGATAGAAAAGGGATAAATGTGGCGTTTGTGCTTTTCATCTGCAGATGTGGCGGCAAATGGCATGAACTGCTACTGTATGTGCTGTACATGTGTAGAGGCTATATGACAAGTCAGTAGTAGAGCGCTATCCCCTTCTCTTTTGAAGCCTACAAAGCCTAAACGTTCTGCATCTATCATGCTGGATGCCGTCCCATTTCCTCAATGGGTAAGGGAGCCATACACGCAAAAAAGTCAAGTACGTGGATGCTGTATGGCAGCTATAGGTCCATATTACTGCCCTGTTGGCACTCCATGTGGTGTGCATGAAGTCTGACCACCCAGAAGTGCTCTGGGTGGGTCAGATTGACCAAGACGGCTTTGGGACCATGTTTAACATCCATGTCTAATATGCATTTTTTTTTTTACGGATTGCACGCGGACCTGTTCAATTCTGTGCGACCTCAGAAATGGGATCTGTCCGCATCCATATGTCTGTTCCACAAATTATAGAACATGTCCTATTCCTGTTCATATTGTGGACAAGAATAGTCATTTCTGGTGATAGGTCATCAGTATCTGATCAATGGGGGTCCGAAATCCGGGACACCCGTCCTTCAGCTGTTTGAGGAGGCCATGGTTCTCCTGTGAGAGCTGCAGCCTCCTCAAAGCCTACCAAGCACAGTGCTGTACATTGTATTTGGTATCGCAGCTAAGCCCCATTCACTTGATGGGCACTGAACTGCACCTATGCCATGTTATCGATGAACCTGACATTATTGGCCCAGAGTAAGCTGCAAGAAGACTGTGGTGCTCACTGGAGCCAGAAGCCTCCTCAGTCAGCTGATCGGAGGGGCTGCCTGATGTCAGACCCCCTCTGATCAGATACTGATGACCCATCCCGAGGATAGGTCATCAGTATTAGGCCTCATGCGCACGACAGTATTTTTTCACCGTCCGCAAAATGGGGTTCCGTTGGTCCGTGATCTGTGACCGTTTTTTCGTCTGTGGGTCTTCCTTGATTTTTGGAGTATCCACGGACATGAAAAAAAAAGTCGTTTTGGTGTCCGCCTGGCCGTGCGGAGCCAAACGGATCCGTCCTGAATTACAATGCAAGTCAATGTGGACGGATCCGTTTGACGTTGACACAATATGGTGCAATTGCAAACGGATCCGTCCCCCATTGACTTTCAATGTAAAGTCAGGAGTTAATATACCATAGGATCGGAGTTTTCTCCAATCCGATGGTATATTTTAACTTGAAGCGTCCCCATCACCATGGGAACGCCTCTGTTAGAATATACCATCGGATTTGAGTTAGATCGTGAAACTCATATCCGACAGTATATTCTAACACAGAGGCGTTCCCATTTTGATGGGGACGCTATAAGTTAGAATATCCTACGAACTGTGTACATAACTGCCCCCTGCTGCCTGGCAGCACCCGATCTCTTACAGGGGGCTGTGATCCGCACAATTAACCCCTCAGGTGCCGCACTCCCCAGTTTGAATATCATTGGTGGCCAGTGTGCGCCCCCCTCCGGCCCCCTCTCCCTCCCTCTATTGTATTATCATTGGTAGCCAGTGTGCGCCCCCCCGGCCCCCCTTCTTTTGTATTAATATCGTTGGTGGCCAGTGTGCGGCACCTGAGGGGTTAATTGTGCGGATCACAGCCCCCTGTAAGAGATCGGGTGCTGCCAGGCAGCAGGGGGCAGTCATGTACACAGTTTGTAGTATATTCTAACTAGAAGCGTCCCTATCACTATGGGAACACCTCTGTGTTAGAATATACTGTCGGATTTGAGTTTTCACAAAGTGAAAACTCCGCTCTGAAAAAGCTTTTATGCAGACGGATCTTCGGATCCGTCTGTATGAAAGTAGCCTACGGACACGGATGCCAATCTTGTGTGCATCCGTGTTTTTTCACGGACCCATTGACTTGAATTGGTCCATGAACCGTTGTCCGTCAAAAAAATAGAACAGGTCCTATTTTCTTGACGGACAGGATACACGGATCACGGAGGCGGATGACAAACGGTGCATTTTCCGAGTTTTCAACGGACCCATTGAAAGTCAAAGAGTCCGCAGAAAATCACGGAAAACAGAACAACGGCCACGGGTGCAC
Organism: Bufo bufo; assembly: GCF_905171765.1. Classification (NCBI taxonomy): domain Eukaryota; kingdom Metazoa; phylum Chordata; class Amphibia; order Anura; family Bufonidae; genus Bufo; species Bufo bufo. The sequence goes on along the minus strand of NC_053398.1, from coordinate 119,655,527 downwards.
ACAACGGTTGTGTGCATGAGGCCTTAAACAGTTCCTAACTTTCATCATGTTTATGAGCTGTTCTGGATCTTGGTACTTGCAAATTTGACATGTTATGAAGGATTGAATATTTTACATTCTGAAAAATACCCTTACCACTAAGAAACTCAGTTCTCCTATTATTACTTGGGATTCCTTAGTCTATTGTACTTGTTTGTCCCATTACTTAAATTTACATTTGGGGCTGAATTAGAGAACTTTCAAACTAATCCTGGAGCATAAGGAGGCCTAAAAAGTCCTTCTGGCCTATGGACATTAGCAGTCTTAAAGGACTTCCTGTCCTTAGGTCATCAATATCAGATTGGTGAGGGTCCGACTCCCAACATCCCTCTGCTCAGCTGTTTTCAGCAGCTTCAGGGCTGGAATCATGCCCTGGTACTACACACTTCCATACATTTGGTAATGGCTTGGCCACTATATATAGTTTTGCCTCTATATTTAATACCAGGATTAAGATTGGATCCCATCAGTGCAATGCTGGGACCTGATCCACAAATATGAAAAAGGAGATGAATCTAAGACCCCTCTGCTTCCTTTCTGCATATATCGGTGGCCTGGATAGCCTTCAGTCATCCCTTTGGGAGATCTGCGTCCCACTTTGTGAACCAGACTGTTGGTACATTTGCTGTAGGACTGTGTGTCTTTTCTTTGCACTTTGTTCTGATGGGATCTGATCCAGTCCTTGGCACAGAATAAGTGGCCCCCCTACGGAGCCATACTGTGGTCTTCTGAGAGTCACTTTTGATGTAGTCCATGCCACCTGCAGGATATTTGTCTTCTAATAGTGCAGCTTTCATCTTCCCTGGTATAGAACTTTGCATATTCATCAATGTATACTATTTTCTGCAAGTGTGATATCCTTGTCCTAGAGATGCTCTTCCAATTGACCTGTGATTGATGTGACTGTTGTAATGCTTGTAATCTGTAGTGATTTTATGGCCCATCCAGATCCTTAGCTTTGTTTACCTACATATAGCATCTCTCCTCATGTGCCTGAGTGTGTGATTGACTAATGAGCTAAATTACCCCTAGTTCTCTGATCACATTTCCTATAAATATAGAGACAGTCTAAGGAAAAGCACTCGCAGGGATCAGCACGAGCCAAAAGCACTATCTCCGCCATATTGCCTAAGCGCTTGGCAGTTAATCACGGCAGTTAGACAGGGCAGGAGACGGAGGCGCTATGTGTACTACTCAAAGTTACACACAGCACAGGTATGCTACGATATCGTCTCACTCAGGCTCTGGCTGCTCTTCTCATCACTATGGCGGTCTACTTTCAAATTCAACCACACTGTCCACCCTCTGTCCCTTCTCTCCACATCAGTCCCTCCCTCCTTCCCTCACCCTTGTTCAGCTCCCATACACTTTATACCCTCATACATTACCCTGACCCATCTTCCTCCACGGTGCAGCATAAAAAAACTATATAAATCTTTTAACCACTTGCTGTCTCTTTCTGTTCTCCTGCTACTAGCTGAAGGGGATATTTCACCAAATCCTGGCCCTCCGTCTGTTGCTAACGTCTCCTCTGCCACACACAGAAACCCCAAAAATCGTATTAATGTTCACTGCACATCCTCTCCAGTCTCTTTTAACTGCGCACTCTGGAACGCACGGTCGGTTCGAAACAAACTACCCACAATTCACGATTTCTTCCTCTCACAATCTCTGAACTTGCTAGCCCTTACAGAAACCTGGCTTCAACCCTCTGACACTGCTTCCCTGCTGCCCTATCCTATGGTGGACTTCACTTCTCCCATACCCCCAGACCTGATGACAGGCACGGTGGAGGAGCAGGCATACTACTTTCTCCACAGTGCACATTTCAGGTCATTCCCCCTGTACCTTCTCTCACATTCCCCTCTTTTGAGTTTCACACCATTAGACACTGATTTAATAGGATGGAAGATCGCTTCCGTCAGCTGCCCGACCTGCCACCAAATACCCTCACTCCCCAAATAACATTCTGAAGCCAACTTCTTGGTATAAATGGCCGTAGCAGCCTGTTTATTAAACAAACAAATTCTTCATCAACTTTCTTTTAATGATCACAATCATAAACACATAAATAAAGTGCAATAAGTTCCAACACATTGAGAAAGGATCCTAGGAGGCAACCCAAGCAAGCTGCGTTCTTCACTCCCCATCTCCACTTGACTTTCCACCTTACCCTTGGCCGCAGTCACCGACCCAAAGGTACCAAATCCTTCAAAATTATATCTCCATCCACCCCTGTAGGCATTTTAGCCCAAACAGGAGCCCCAGCCATCAGCTTACCGAACCTCATGAGATACACACTCCAACGTGTCATGCACCTCTTAAGCATTGCCTTCCAGGACCCTCCATTAACCGGCCCCAATAACCAACCCTTGCTACCGCTGAAAAAATTAACGACCAAACCATGGGCGGGAGGCTGGGTAACTCACCGAAATACCCCGGACACTGCTGCAGGTCCCACCCCTACCCTAGGTAATATACCGCCCGCGAATTTAGCAAACCCCGCCCTCTTTCTTAACCCTACAGACACCTAACCTGGAAAAACACCTACTTAACCCTTTCCTGCCTACATACTTCCCCCATAGTCAAGTTCCCCTTTGCTATTGTCTGCGCCCCACTCCGTTGCTCAACTTCCTTCTATTCCCCATGAGAGTTGCAGTTGTCTATCGTCCCCCAGGCTCCCCCCATCAATTTCTGGATCTTCTAAGCCCTAAAGTTTCAGATCCTGTCACTGACCTCTGCACTGATAGCATGGCCACTTACTTCAGAGACAAGATTGGCAGGATATAATCTCTCCCAGTCCCCAAATAATTTCAATCTTCCTCCCTCCAATTCCTCCACATGCTCTCGCTCCTTTTTTGACCCTATAACAGAGGAAGAAGTCTCCAGGCTTCTCTATTCTTCTCAACCCACGACCTGTAGCAGTAATCCTATCCCATCACACCTCCTCCAGTCCCTCTCCCCAACTGTCATCACTCACCTAACTACAATTTTTAACCTCTCTCTCTCTTCTGGTATCTTTCCCTCCTCTTTCAAATACTCTAGTATAACCCCACTACTAAAGAAACGATCTCTTGACCCGACCTGTGCTGCTAACTACCGACCTGTTTCTAATCTCCCCTTCATCTCTAAACTCCTTGAACGTCTTGTCTACTCTTGCTTAATAAGCTTTCTCTTTGCAAACTCTCTTATTGACCCCTTACAATCTGCCTTTTGCCCTCTTCACTCTACAGAAACTGCCCTTACTAAAGTGTCTAACGATTGCCTAACAGCAAAAAGAAATGGTGACTATTTGCTACTGATTCTGCTGGATCTCTCTGCAGCGTTTGATACCATAGATAAACTCCTCCTCACCATGCTCCACTCAATTGGCCTTAAGGACACTGCTCTCTCTTGGTTTTCTTCCCATCTCTCTCTGGCCTCTCCTTTAGTGTATCATTCGCTGGCTTTTCCTCTTCGTGTCGGCGTTCCTCAGGGCTCAGTACTAGGTCCTCTACTCTTCTACCTCTATACAGCCCCCATCGGACAGACTATCAGTAGATTTGGCTTTCGATACCATCTATATGCTGATGACACCCAACTATACACTTCATCCCCTGACATCACCCCTGCTTTACTCCAAAACACCAGTAATTGTCTGGCAGCCGTCTCTAACATCATGTCCTCTCTGTATCTAAAACTGAACCTCTCAAAAACTAAACTTCTTGTCTTTCCCCCATCTTCTAACTCACCTAAACTTGATATTCATTTCTGTCTGCAGCACTATCATAACTCCTGTGCAACATGCCCGCTGTCTTGGGGCCACATTTGACTCCGATCTTTCCTTTGTTCTACATATTCAATCACTTACACGCTCTTGTCGTCTGCACCTCAAGAATATCGCCAGAATCCGCTCTTTTCTTACGGTGGAAACGGCAAAAACTCTTGTTGTTGCCTTGGTTCATTCTCGTCTTGACTACTGCAACACATTACTAATCGGTCTCCCTCTCACCAAACTCTCCCCCCTTCAGTCTGTTCTAAATGCTGCAGCCAGGCTCATCTAACCATCCAACCGCTTCACTGATGCTACCAATCTGTGCCAGTCACTTCACTGGTTGCCCACCCACCACAGAATACAGTTCAAACTTCTCACCCTCACCCACAAAGCTCTCCACAGTGCTGCACCTTCATACATCTCCTCCCTCACCTCCATCTACCACCCTACTTGCGCTCTCCGTTCTATTAGCGACCTAAGATTAATAACCTCCATAATTCGTACCTCTTACACCCATCTTCAAGACTTTTCTCGAGCTGCACCTACTCTATGGAATACTCTGCCTCAGAATACTAGGTCAATTCACAACTTCTCCACCTTCAAACGTGCCTTAAAGGGAACCTGTCACCTCCCAAAACCATCCCAAGGCGCCAGCAGCGTGTTTCTGATGATGCCTTTCTTCCTGAAGGCAGATGCAGCAACAGTACTGAAAACGTTGTTTTATCCCCTGCCCGGCGCGCTTCTCCACACATGCATGAAGTCAAGGAGGCAGTGGCCTCCTTGCTACAAGTCACGGTAACCACGTCCCCTTCGCTGCGAGTGACAGCCGGCTGTTCGGCAAAGGCAGCCAAACTCTCTGCATAAGCGCTGTCAGTCACAGCGAAGGGGCAGGGAAGGGGACGTGGTTACCGTGACTTGTAGCAAGGAGGCCGCTGCCTCCTTGACTTCATGCATGTGTGGAGAAGCGCACTGGCAGGGGATAAAACAACGTTTTCAGTACTTTTGCTGCATCTGCCTTCAAGAAGAAAGGCATCATCAGAAACACACTGCTGGCGGCTTGGGATGGTTTTGGAAGGTGACAGGTTCCCTTTAAAAGCTCATCTTTTCAGGCAGGCTTATCAAGCTACCTAAAATGACTTTCCCCACCAACTCCTCTGGCCTAAACTCGATCCTAGTCCCAAACGTGAAGCAGATCGCCCGGCACCACTCCTGTCAGTTCAATAATGGCCCACCCCCAATTCCTCATAGATTGTAAGCTCTTGCGAGCAGGGCCCTGACTCCTAGTGTTTCCGTTGCATATTAGCCAGTTACTTTTGTTTTGTTCATGAACCCTATAAATTTGTAAAGCGCTGAGGAATATGGTGGCGCTATATAAATACATTTTATTATTATTATTCTATGATATATAACCATCCATCCTATTTTCTTATGCTTTTCCATGTAAATCTGGATCTAAGAAACCCAAACAGAATTCTAGAATTGATCCAGGAACACGCAGGCTACTTTCTCAAGTCTTATCTCAATGACATTGTCTTGCAGGCAATGCTTCATTTCTGAAGGCTCAGCAGAGCCACTGAGGCTAATACCATACTGCACTGATGTTCGTCAATTCTGACTATAATTAACGCCGTGCCATTCAACTGATACCTATCTTTTCTCTTCTAGCAACAAGGAGCTGCCACTTCTGTCTACTGTGCGGTCTCCCCAGACCTGGAGGGCCTCGGAGGGATGTACTTCAACAACTGCTGCCGCTGCCTGCCTTCGCAGGAGGCCCAGAGAGAGGAGACGGCGGAGGCCTTGTGGGAGCTGAGCGAGAGGCTTATCCAAGAACGAGTTGGCAGCCAGTCCAAATAGCAGGGAGCCGCCGTTAGGATCAAAACACGTGGCGTGTGTGTGCGTTAGGAACCTGCCAGCTTTGGAAGCTTTCCAACCCTATCATCAAGAGGGTTTCCATATACCTCTGATACAGATTAACTAGTGTTAAATGGAATAATAGCAGTCACAACATGGTGAAAAATGTTAAGTACTAGAGGGAAATGGGGAATTCTGCAGGGTTAAAGGGACAATATCTCTTTCTAGTCACTGGTTAAGCCTATTCCTTTGTCTTAAAATTAGGGAGAAATCAAATTAAAAGAAACTGTGAAAGTTCCTCCTCCGACAATTGTCCTGTGTCTGATAAAACGCAATGTTGGCATCACTTTACAATTTTATCATCTGATAGAGGCTACATGCACACGACCGTATGTGTTTTGCGGTCCGCAAAAAAAAAAACGATGACATTCCGTATGACATCCGTTTTTTTTTGCGGATCTGTTTTTTTTTGCGGATCTATTGTAATGATGCCTATCCTTGTCCGCAAACTAGAAAAAAATAGGACATGCACTATTTTTTTTGTGGGGCAACGGAACGGACATACTGATGCGGACAGCACACGGTGTGCTGTCCGTGTTTTTTGCGGACCCATTGAAATGAATGGGTCCGCATCCTATCCGCCAAAAAAAAACGTAACGGACACGGAAACAAACAATGTTCGTGTGCATGTAGCCATAGGCTTATTTTGTTTTAGAAGGGAGTATGAGGAGAATGGTAAAGGTAGCGGTTTCTTCCCTAGAAATAGCGCCGCCATAGTTAATGGGTTGAGTCTGGTATTGCAGCTCTGCCCCTTTTATTTCAGTGAAGCTGAGCTACAATTTCGGACACATTCCATGGACCCCATTTTATGATCTAATACAGGCATCCTCAAACTGCGGCCTTCCAGCTGTTGCAAAACTACAACTCCCAGCATGCCCGAACAGCCTACAGCTATCAGCCTACAGCAGGGCATTGTGGGAGTTGTAGTTTTGCAACAGCTGGAGGGCCGCAGTTTGAGGATGCCTGATCTAATATGCCAACATCATACAATAAATCATAGAAAACCGAGCAAGCTTAGAGGACAGTTTTTATTTTGACAAATGTGGCCCCAAGCAGCTACTTGATGTTTCCCAATCATGATGATTAATGAAAAAGTGCGCATCTTCTCTTTTCTGAGTAAACAAGTCCATCTACGTAAACTTCTCCAGTTAAGGAGGACATTCGCATGAGAAAACTGAGGGTGAAGGCTCCTTTACACAGGCATGCTTGGCTCAGCTGAGCATACATGTATTGTGAATGGAAGAGGAGGTGGATAGGATAGGGTCTATGGTACAGAAAAGTATACAAACTCGAAAGGAATTCCAACGCTTAGTGTAAGGAGGTCCATCTACTCCAGCCCCCCTCCACCACCACCCAACAGGTCATGATTTGGGAATAACCCATCAAGTTCACTGTGGCAATTCCTGATGCATTGACCATAATGATATCGCCTAACTTGGGCCAGCGTATGTATTTTGCAGGTCTGCAAACTGCAGATCCGCAAAATATGGATGACGGCTGTGTGCATGCTGCATTTACCTAATAGAACTGCCTATTCTTGTCCGCAAAATTGCAAAAGAATAGGACATGTTCTGCATGGATGCACGCAGAAATTAATATGTCCATGTACGATCGTGTGCACCAGGCTAAATACTAAGGATATCCTGAAAACATGACCTGTTGGGGAAAACTGAGGAACAAATTATTATACAATTGACTTTGTAAGCCTTTAATTTTTAAAGGACGATGTAGACTGGTTGGAGGAAAATGTGAATTGTGTTTGCTTTAATAAAAAAAAATTTTTAGGCTGATGCCGAGGTCACACATTGCAAAAAATTGGGGTAAAACTCCTTTTGCACTAATAATGGCAAAAATGAACCATGATGTGTAAGATCACCCTGGATGTCAGAACCAGGTGTTGAGTGAAGCGAGCGCCAGATCCTACATCCTACATCGTTCAAAACTTTGGATTAATACTGTACAGAGATCCGTACAGTATTAGAATGTATGGGCTCCGATGAGGCGAAGTTAGTTATTCGCAAAGTCGCACATGACTTAGTTGAATAACTTTGGTAATTGATTTTTGAAGTGGGAAACCATTTTAAAGTTTGAAACCGAAGCCGACTTCAGTTTCAAGTTTTAAAGTGGTTTTCCACTTTAAAAATCAATTACTGAAGTTATTGAACAAAGTCACGCACGACTTTGCAAATACCTAACTTCGGCTCATCGGAGCCCATACATTCTAATACTGTAAGGAGACGGATCTCTGTGCAGTATTATTCTGAAGTTTTGGATGAAGCGACTTCGGATGAAGCATCTGAAGCTTGCATCGCTCATCACTAGTCAGAACATTATCCATGTACAGCTGATATTGTTCCTTTACCCTCCTGTGTTATCTGTGATTTTTAGACCTGTTTGATTCTATTAATAATTTGATTTCAATAAAATATGAGATCATAGTACGACGTCTGTCTCATTTCATTGACTACTTTCTACCCAATGAATTTAAATGTCATCAGTACTTACCATACAAAACCCCTTAAATGGTCACCAGCTTTACATGAATCAATACTACAGGCAAATATAACAAACTTTGTAATTTATCAGAGGAAAATGCCTTGTTCTCTAGTTATCAGCCCCCCATTTCCAAACTAATTTCTGTCTGATATTTGTGAGAAATCCTTCTTGTTCAAACCAAAATGGGCTGCCTGCTAGGATCAGATTACATCATCCCATAGAAGTCTATGGAGAGAGAAATAAGTAGACAGTGAGTGTCGCATGACCAGTGTAGCCTTTGCCTTAGTGTTATATCTTACACTAAGTGCTTTATTCACATCCATGCTGCTCAGCATTTCTCTATTAAAAGGGGTTGTCCGAGTTATGAAAAATAAATATATAGCACTGTAAATCTGATGGGCAGCTAAGCTAAGCAAGTTTTAGGCGAAAAAATATATATTTCCTCATTTCCCTGGTTCTCTTCTGGCCCTTTGTTTACCTGCAATAACAACAATCTCTGCTCCTCCCCCTACTCTGCAAAGGGAGTGAATACAAGTGTTGCCCTGAGTGACATGTCTGCCTGCTGGGAGACTCAGCAGCATGTTGTATTTGTAGGACTACAAGTACTAGCTGTACAATGACACTGCTGATACACACAGGATCTTCCCCCTACCTGTTCTTGTGCAATGCTCTGCAGAACTCCTCTGTCAGCTCCTGTGGCCAGCATTGGTCTCCTCACTGCCTTCAGCCCTGAGTCTGTGCAGCTGAAGGGGTTAATGTTTTTCCTCAAGAATCCAGAGAGAGAGCAATAAGCAGCAGCCAGCAGTGCAGGGGGGTGTGGCCAGCACAGTGACTTCTCCTGTACAGGCACATATCTGCTCTCTCAGGCTTGTGCACAAAACATCATCAGAGCAGGGAGAGAGGCTGACATCACAGGTCATGTGACCCTCAGTGAAATCTGAGAAAGCAGCAACTGGAGATAAAGTAGGTGAATTGTAAAGTCCTTTCATTTGCCTAGTTAGAAACATACAAAGAACAAAAAAATAACTCAGAGAACCCCTTTAGGTTCTATATGGTGATTCTGAGGGCGCAGACATCATTAGAGATAGTCTCCACCCACCAGTTCAGCGCCAACTGAGAAATAGAGATCCTGCATGCAGAGGGAAAACAGCTAAAAATGCCAGATACAAGTCATATAATGACCATATAGAGTGCAATCAATTATTCATAAATACATGGCAACTTATTTGGAAAAGAGGTATAGTTATGCTTTACATTGCAAAGTACATGTAGTGCCTAAACTATATATAAAAGCTAAAATGGGGGCCAGAAGAGACCAAGACAGAAGGGTAGATGGGCTGGGGTTATTTGCTTGCACTATGCAAGTCTATTCAGGCTGCTTCATGAATGGGACATAGATATGTAAAATATGTTATGGTCACAAAGTAACCTTGAAAATAGATAAATATATTCATTTTGCTTCTATTGCAACATGGGATAAAAAAAATGTCCACATGATTGACCATGATTAACCGTGTTCGTCCTACAACAGCAGTTTACCTGAAGAGAAAATCTGTCCTCTCCTCTCTAATAAAGGAAAGTTCATGGAGATGAGCTTATCCGATGTTATCTTGCCATTCTTGTGCTTTGTAGTCTGCTTGAAGTTACCTTAGATCTCCAGGCTTGTTAGTTGACCTCTGCAAATGACAAATTAAGTTACATTTGTTATCCAACATGCTCCAAATCATTAATGTACTATGGTAGGATGTTGGGTTTGGTTGTTGCTGTAGCCTTCATACTTTAGGCTCCTGAGAGAATGAGGTAGATGATTGCCAGGTACACCACTGTAAACCAAGAAAACCAGAACCTAACACTGTCAAATGGTGGGATCTTGCACCCACAGGACGAGATGTTTCTGAGGGCTTACCCTTCACCTATAGAAGGTGAAGGAAAGCCATTGTTTAAAGTCATCATACCCTGAGAATTTATCATTGCTCAGAAAAGTCAAGAACCAATAGATAATTAGTGAAACAACCTAAAAAGCATATTAGACCGCAGCAGTAAGTGCCCAACTCCTTTGTCAGCTTCAGACTGGTTGGTCCTCATGGGCCATCTGTGGATGTGCTGAGCCTAGGCTCTCCTAAAAAATCTGTAGGTACTCCAGTTCTTTTTGCATATGGATTATATGCAATGTTGTGTCAAAAAACAATCTGAATCAGGGACAAAGTCAGCTCTCAACTTCTCAATGTAAAGTACAAGGTTGGCTATTACAATTTATGGGGATGGACATTGGACAAATTGCAGCCAAATGAAGATTTAAAGAGGTTGTTGACACTGGCTTAAAGGGCATCTGTCAGCAGATTTCTACCTATGAAATTGTCTGACCTGTTACATGTGCACTTGGCAGCTGAAGGCATCTGTCTTGGTCACTTGTTCATATGTGCCCAAATTGCTGAGAAAAATGATGATTTCATGTATGCAAATGAGCCTCTAGGAGCAACGGGGGCGTTTCCGTTACTCCTAGAGGCTCTGCTCTCTCTGCAACTGCCGCACCCTTTGCACTTTGATTGAGCCCTGTCAAGTAAAGTGGAGAGGACGTGGCAGTTGCAGAGAGGACAGAGCTTTTAAGTGTAATGGCAACACCCCCGTTGCTCCTAGAGGCTCATTTGCATATACTAAAACACAATTTTTCCCAGCAATGGAGGCACATATGAACATTGAAGCAACACAGATGTCTTCAGCAGCCAAGCGCACATGTAACAGGTCAGACAGTTTAATAGGTACAGATCTGCTGACAGACACCCATTGGAAAAACAGCAAAATCCAGTGTTAAACCCTTCCATGGGCTATCTTTGGTATTGCAGCTTAGGCTAGTTTCACACTTTTTTTTTACCACTGTAGATCTGGCAGGCTGACCAGGCAGGGAACAGCCGGCCAGATCTCTCCGCATTGCCGGAAGCTACCATATTGCCATATATTCAGAGTAGCGGGCGGCCAAATACCGATGCACTCAGCAGTTTTCCCCCGGCGCTCCTTGGCATATTTGCCAGGTTGTGGCTGGATCTCTGCTGGACCCCATTATAGTCAATGGGGTTGGACAGATCCGACAGGCTATTCCCGGCCGGAACAGCCCGTTGGATCTGTTTTACCGTTAGTGATTTTCAATAGTGTGAACAGAATTTTTGGAAATTCACCACTAAGAAAAGAATGAAAACAATCCCGACTCAGGAATGAAGGTAAATGGTTCATAACAGATTTATTAATGTGGCCCTCTGGTTCAAGAAAAAAAATCACTAACTAGAGAATTAACAGAAGTTCAGAACACTTACCTGGTGCCCCCCCTTTTCATCTTTTCTACTGCAGATCCTCAGATTCCATTGCTCCTCTTTTACCATTCAAGATGGCCGCACCAGTTCTCAGACTACCTGATGCACACTGTTCACTACAAGTCCAAGTCAATCCCTATTTAGTCAGTTCCACTCTTTCATCAGGTAGTCTGAGAAGCGGTACCGGCAAAAGTGGAGCCAAGGAATCCGTGGATCTGCAGCTGAAAAGGAGGGCGCCAGGTAAACTGATCCAGTTTATGGGAATTTTTTCTTGAACATCATTTTAACATATACAAGGCAATGTGTATAAATATATATTAGAAAAAAAAGAACATTAAACATTTATGCAGCATCATTGAAAAAAATATATAAGCAGCAAGGAACACACGGTGTAAATCCAAGGAAGCAGCTCATTGCTGGGAAAGTGGAGCCCAGTGAGGCCCAGATCCATTGATGATGTCAAAGAAAAGAACAAACCAATGAAGACTCCAATAATGAATACCAGAGGGATACCCCAAACAACCACATGGCATCTAATAAATCAATACAGATAATAAATTAGGATAGCTAAATGACAACTATACAAAACAGGGAAATAAATACAGCTGCTGGGCAATAAAATGAAAAGGAGAACTCAACCATGCGGTTTATTCAGCCCATTGGGTTGGAGGCAGCACAACTTAAATGTCCAACAAAGATTCCCTTTGTCTTAATTTCAGGCACCTATTTGGTGTGAAGACAGGAATTTTTTTTGCCATTACGAGTGATCTCTTGGAAGTCACAGATATGCCTCAAAACACAATGCCGAGAGACACGATTCTTAAAGGGATTGTCTTGCGCTTTACAAGTGATGGCCTATCCTCACTATCTTCTCCTTACTTTATGTTGGGGACTCAGAGCCTAGTTTTAGTGATCAGTGGAGATTACACGAGCCCCTAGCACTCATAATTGCATACTTTTATCATCTATCCATCCACAAGAGGTAATATATTTTTGTGGGTTTAGACACCCCATTTAGGAAATTCCAAATTGAAAAAGGTGGTGGCCCTCTTTCAGGCTCCTTAGCCAGATCGGAGAGCAGTTACAAAGAGCATCTCTCAGCACTCAGCAGCCTATTCATTTCGGAGGGAACCATGCAATGCCTCAGTTTGCCTCTGGAGGTGCGGCAACATTTTTTAACACTTGTTGCAGAGATTCCTCCACAGATTATAGTGATCTCTGGGGGACCTCTAGCACTGAGAAACCTTATGATGACTAGTGATGGACGAACATCGGCCGGGACGATTCGCGAACGATCGCTATCAAATGTTTGCGAATCGCGGCAGGCCCCATTCACTTTAATGGCAAGCGAACCTAAAAAACCTTCAGGTCATATTTGCAGCCAGCAAACACTAACTAGAAGTACACAAATAGTCCCAGAACATGGACAGTGATATACCAGACGGGGTTCATTGGCAAAAATTCCCACAAAAAATATGTATTTTAATCAGGGGCCATTTTTATGCATCTTAAAGGGAAACTCTCAAAAATGTGCCCTGCTGGAGCCTAGAAAAATGTAATTTCCTATCGGTTTGATGTATAGAAATTTTTGTATCCTGCAGAGTCCATTAAAAAAAATGCATACGTTAACGTTAATTTTTTATTTTTTTTCTACCATGGAACTGTTTGGTGAACAGGCGCCACTGTACGGCATCAGTCTGAGGCATCTGTTAACGCATACATTTTTGGTATGAATAAGTCAGAATAAGCACCAGTACACAGCGGAGCAGCGTGGCGGAGAGGGGAGGCCGCCATGTACTGACAGAGCGCTACCTGGTCCTGGTGGTCAGGGGTGAGGACTGTGTTTCCCAAGGATCATTTTCTACTAGGAAATACAGGGCACAGTATAATACAATTAGGTGGTCATTTATTATATAGAAATACATGTATGTTAGGCGTATTTCTGACACAGATTGTGGCGCAAAGGTCCATAGCACCACAATCTGCATATTTTTCCCGCTCATGCCAGGTCTAAAAAAGGATGGCGTGGGCAGGTAAAGGGATACAGGTATGGCCATCCAGTTATAGGATACCACCGCCATACATTGACCGGATAACACCTCTGTACAGTGACCGGATAACACCGCCATACCGTGACCGGATAAAAGGATATAAGAGGGCACAGTACAGGGAATGACTAGGGGCACTGCACAGGGTGTGGTAAGAGGGCACAATGCAGGGTATAATGAGGCACAGTCACATGACCCTGTGACATTAGAAGGTCCTTATGGTGAATGCAGTTCATATTCCACCATAATGAGAGGCAGAGGAGTGAGACAGGGGTGTAAATATGTGGCCAGAGATAAAAAAAAAAATGTAACTGTTGGCCAGTACAGGCCCCAAAAATTAGGCAATAAGCATTCACCTGAGAGCAAAGAACTTTGGATTCTGTGGCTGGAGGTACATTTGGCGGTCACAGGATAAATATGCAACAGTCGGCCAGTACAGGCCCCAAACTTTATGCATTCACCTGACATAAAAGGCCTTTTATGCCGCTGTATATACATAAGGCAAGGACCATTCTTTGTTCTGTGTGGTGGCGGATATGTGTGGGCTGGCATGAGGAAATTCAATTACACATGGTCATCGCAGGTGTTGAATTCCTCCGAGATCCATGCCTCATTCATTTTTAATGAGATCCCCCCTGCTGCGCTGAACATCCTTTCGGGCAGGACACTCGAAGAGGAGCAAGCCAAGAGTTCCATGGCAAATTGTGCCAGCTCTGGCCACAGGTCAAGCCTGCACACCCAGTAGTCAAGGGGTTCCTCGCTTCTCAGAGCGTCCACATCGGCCATTAACCCGATGTAGTCGGACACCTGTCGGTCTAGGCGTTCTCTGAGGCTGGATCCGGAGGGCGGCTGTCGATGGGTTGGCTGCAAGAATGATCTCATATCCCAAGTGACCAACACATCTTCAAACCGCCCACTTTTTGCAGGCACTGTAGGATTGGTACCCGCACCTGTTTCGCTGTGGGTGGAAATTCCTCTGCCAGTGCCCGCAACAGCAGAATCCAGCATCTCTCGCAGCAAGGCCTGGAAATGCTGCATTCTGACAGCTCTCTGTGATGCTGGTAACATGTACACTATTTTGTGTTTGTACCCGGGGTCTAAGTACGTTGCCACCCAGTACAGGTCCTTGACCTTTATGCTTTTTATCTGGGGTCCCTCTTCAAACACTGAAGGCCCCCATTTGCACTAAATTGGAAGCGGTGGAGCGGCCTGGCTCCTGCTCATTGCCCAGGAGAATTTTGTCCTCGGTCTCCTCCCACCAGCCACGGACAACACCAGGGATCCCTGAAATGTTTAAAGCCTGCTCTTTTTGCTCCTCTGACTCCTCCCTCCAGCCACCAACCTCCTCTGACTCCTCTTCAGACTCCTGCAGTGCTGACTTGTCTCAGATGGAGTAGCCCCCCCTGGAAATTCATTCAGCATTGCGAATTCCTCATCTTTTATCTCCTGCTCCTCGACAGCTTGATCAATGACACGACACAATGCAGGCTCCAGAAAGAAGGCGTAAGGTACGATGTCACTGATGGTGCCCTGGCTGCGACTGATCAGTTTGGTGATCTCATTAAATGGCCGCAGAAGTCTACATGCATCACGCATGAGCAGCCACTGGCGCGTTGAAAACAAACCAAGCTCCCCAGAACCTGTTCTGCCGCAGAGTTCGTGCAGGTAGTAGTTTAAGGCACGTTTCTGCTGGACCAGCCTATCAAGCATATACAAGGTGGAGTTTTAGTGCGTCAGGCAGTCACAAATCAGACGTCTGACGGGCAAGTGGTGTCGCCGCTGAACATCAGCAAGGCGAGCCATGGCCGTGTAAGATCTTCCAAAATGGCCAGAGTTTTTCCTGGCCTGTCGCAAGACGTCCTGGACCCCGGGGTATTTGGCAATGAATCGCTGCACAACTAAGTTCAGGACATGTGCCATGCACTGCACGTGTGTCATTTTGCCCGGTTTCAGAATACTCAGCAGATTGGCACCGTTGTCGCACACCACTTTACCAACAGTCAAATTGAGCAGGGTTAGCCACTGATTAGCCTGTGACCGCAGAGCTGAAAGCAGTGCAGGACCGGTGTGGCTCTTGGCTACCAGGCACAACAGCCGCAGCGCAGCATGGCAACGTCTCACCTGGCACTTCGAATAGGTTCTGGGGAGCTTGGGGGTTGCAACAGAAGATGCGGTAGCAGTGGATAAGGAGGAGTCAGCCGAGGAGGGGACAGAGGATGGAGTAGGAGGAGGAGAAGAAGAGGCAGGCCTGCATGCAATCAGTGGTGGTAACACCAAATCCACACGGGTGCCACTGGTTACATGCTTGATGGCCGTCAGAAGGTTCACCCAGTGGGCAGTAAAAGTTATGTACCTTCCCTGCCCGTGTTTGCTAGACCACGTGTCTGTGGTCAGATGTATCTTGGCACCAACACTGTGTGCCAGAGATTTATTAACTTGCCGCTGAACATGGCCATATAGTTCAAGGATGCCCTTCTGGGAGAAATATTTCCTTCCGGGGACCTTCCATTGCGGTGTTCCAATGGCCACAAATTTTCTAAAGGCCTCCGAGTCCACAAGTTTATACAGCAGTAGTTGGCGGGCTAGCAGTTCCCACAAGCCAGCGGTCAGCCGTTGGGCAAGAGGATTATCTGGAGTCATCAACTATTTACGCTCGAACATTTGGGCCACGGAAGCCTGCCTTGTGCCAGATGAATGCGACAACTGCACGGTGGCAGGTGGAGTGAAGGACAAATGGGAGGAAAAGGAGAGGAGACAGGACGTGGAGCGCAGGGAGTGTGGCTTTGTGGGTTCTAAAGGCATTGCTCCCACTGGGCTCAGTGAT
This sequence comes from Bufo bufo, assembly GCF_905171765.1. NCBI lineage: Eukaryota > Metazoa > Chordata > Amphibia > Anura > Bufonidae > Bufo > Bufo bufo. Next base: position 119,639,150 of record NC_053398.1, on the reverse strand, counting down.
AGGAGGCCAGGTGCCTTCTTAAGGCGATCGTCCCTAGGTGAGTGTTGGGCTTACCGTGACTTATGTGCTGACAGCACAGGCTGCAGATGGCAACACTATTGTCAGCAGCTGACACGTTAAAAAACGCCCACACTGCAGAGCCATGTGCTGGCGTCCTGGGAGCGCCAGATGTAACTGTGTATGGTGGATGGTTCACTCCAGATACATTTGCAGTCTGCTTTTTGCCTCTGTGCACTGCGAGTTCTGGCTGCTTCTCCTCCTTCTCCTCCCTATCTGCTGCTCCATCTCTCCCTCTGAACTCCCCTCCTCTTCCTCTCTTGTTGGCCCCCACGTGACGTCCATTGACACGTCATCATCGTTACCTTCACCACCGCTGACATTAAAGATCTCGGAGTAGGCAGCAACAGCGGGGACCACCCTCCTTGGGCTGATCTTGGTACTGTCGTCAGACCGCTGGGTGGCGGCCGTTACTACCTCCTCTTCCTCATCCGATGGCTGCACATCGGTAAGGTCTGGGAATGGATGGGAAAATAATTCCTCTGACTCTAGTGGAGGGGCTATGGTGGTGGTGAAGGTGTCTTTCGGGGTGCACAGAGCAGTGCGTGAGGAGGGTGCAGATACAGAGGATGAGGAGGGTGCAGAAGCGGAACGCTGAGTGAGCCACTCAACCAACTCTGGTGCATCCTTTGACTTAATCGCACGCACCTTCTCCAACTTCCCAATTAGGCTCCGGCCTGGTGCACCTGCCCGACCCCTACCATCCCTGTAGAATTGCCTGCCTCTTCCTCTGCCTGTCGTTTCAAAATGACCCTGTGCCAAAGTCCCTAGAGAAGAGCCGTATTTGTGGAAGCTGATATATGGCAGGCCTCAATCAGTTGTTAGGCTACTTTCACACTTGCGGCAGAGAGATCCGGCAAGCAGTTCCGTCGCCGGAACTGCCTGCCGGATCAGGCAAAATGTATGCTAACTGATGGCATTAGTAAGACTGATCAGGATCCTGATCAGTCTTAAAAATGCCTGATCAGTCGAAAAAATGCATTGAAATGCCGGATCCGTCTTTCCGGTGTCATCCGGCAAAAACGGATCCGGCATTTATTTTTTCACCTTTTTTTCAGTCTGCGCATGCGCATGCGCATACCGGAAGGACGGATCCGGCATTCCGGTATTCTGAATGCCGGATCCGGCACTAATACATTCCTATGGGAAAAAATGCCTGATCCGGCATTCAGGCAAGTCTTCCGTTTTTTTAGGGCTCCTTCACACTTGCGTTGTTGTGTTCCGGCATAGAGTTCCGTCGTCGGGGCTCTATGCCGGAAGAATCCTGATCAGGATTATCCTAATGCATTCTGAATGGAGAGAAATCCGTTCAGGATGCATCAGGATGTCTTCAGTTCCGGAACGGAACGTTTTTTGGCCGGAGAAAATACCGCAGCATGCTGCGCTTTTTGCTCCGGCCAAAAATCCGGAACACTTGCCGCAAGGCCGGATCCGGAATTAATGCCCATTGAAAGGCATTGATCCGGATCCGGCCTTAAGCTAAACGTCGTTTCGGCGCATTGCCGCATCCGACATTTAGCTTTTTCAGAGTGGTTACCATGGCTGCCGGGACGCTAAAGTCCTGGCAGCCATGGTAAAGTGTAGTGGGGAGCGGGGAGCAGTGTACTTACCGTCCGTGCGGCTCCCGGGGCGCTCCAGAGTGACGTCAGGGCGCCCCAAGCTCATGGATCATGTGATCACATGGATCACGTCATCCATGCGCATGGGGCGCTCTGACGTCATTCTGGAGCGCCCGGGGAGCCGCACGGACTGTAAGTATACCGCTCCCCCGCTCCCCACTACTACTATGGCAACCAGGACTTTAATAGCGTCCTGGGTGCCATAGTAACACTGAACGCATTTGGAAGACGGTTCCGTCTTCAAATGCTTTCAGTACACTTGCGTTTTTCCGGATCCGGAGTGTAATTCCGGCAAGTGGAGTACACGCCGGATCCGGACAACGCAAGTGTGAAAGAGGCCTTAGCCGGAGATAAAACCGTAGCATGCTACGGTTTTCTCTTTTGCCTGATCAGTCAAAACGACTGAACTGAAGACATACTGATGCAAACTGAACGGATTACTCTCCATTCAGAATGCATGGGGACATACCTGATCAGTTCTTTTCCGGTATAGAGCCCCTGTGACGGAACTCTATGCCGGAAAAGAACAACGCAAGTGTGAAAGTAGCCTTAGTTGAAGCAGGTATATCAAAACCCGCAATCTGTATTTTGTGGATGCACGTATATGAAAAACCTCTACCATTATTTTGTGGAAGCTGATAGATTGCAGCCCTTAAATCAGTATTTTCTGGAAGTATACAAATGCACTATCATATACTTTCTATGTTAGACAGTATATTATAAGTATATCACACCCCTCTGTGTATCACACCTATCGATAGCACAACGTTACCAGTCTTTAAAAGAACATTTGTGGCCCTATTAGCTAGCGTTTGGTGTCCCTAAGTTCCTAACAGTCTGTCCCCGCTCCAAAATGCAACCTCTCCCTACACTGGCAAAACACATAATGTAAAATGGCAGCCATATCAGGTTCTGTTATAGGGTTGGGGGGGTGTCCATGTGCTGAAACGTCTCAATTGGCTGTCCTGTCCCACCTGATGGATGTGTCATGGGTCAAAGTTTGGCGCAATGCAAAAGAATATGGCAGATGCAAATATCGCCATATGTTCGGCGAATCGCGAAGTTTGCCGCAAAACGACCGCCGGGCAGGCCGCAAGGCCTTCTCTAATGATATTATTAGTAAAGACCCTTGTAAGAAGAAGGGATTCTCCACAGTGGACATCCCCTGTTGTCAATGTTTTTGGGGACTTCATAGATAATTAAGTTCCAGAAGAAACCACCAAAAATTACACCAATAGACGTGTGAAATTTCAATCTTATGCACATTTTTCAAGCTCTTCAAAAGAATCTTCCAAAAAAATGTCAAATTCAAATGAGAGACATACAGTCAGGTCCATAAATATTGGGACATTGACCCAATTCTAACATTTTTGGCTCTATACACCACCACAATGGATTTGAAATGAAACGAACAAGATGTGCTTTAACTGCAGACTGTCTGCTTTAATTTGAGGGTATTTACATCCAAATCAGGTGAACGGTGTAGGAATTACAACAGTTTGCATATGTGCCTCCCACTTGTTAAGGGACCAAAAGTAATGGGACAATCGGCTTCTTAGCTGTTCCATGGCTAGGTGTGTGTTATTCCCTCATTATCCCAATTACAATGAGCAGATAAAAGGTCCAGAGTTAATTTCCAGTGTGCTATTTGCATTTGGAATCTGTGGCTGTCAACTCTCAAGATGAGATCCAAAGAGCTGTCACTATCAGTGAAGCAAGCCATCATTAGGCTGAAAAAACAAAACAAACCCATTAGAGAGATAGCAAAAACATTAGGCGTGGCCAAAACAACTGTTTGGAACATTCTTAAAAAGAAGGAACGCACCGGTGAGCTCAGCAACACCAAAAGTCCCGGAAGACCATGGAAAACAACTGTGCTGGATGACCGAAAGAATTCTTTCCCTGGTGAAGAAAACACCCTTCACAACAGTTAGCCAGATCAAGAACACTCTCCAGGAGGTAGGTGTATGTGTGTCAAAGTCAACAATAAAGAGAAGACTTCACCAGAGTGAATACAGAGGGTTCACCACAAGATGTAAACCATTGGTGAGCCTCAAAAACAGGAAGGCCAGATTAGAGTTTGCCAAACGACATCTAAAAAAGCCTTCACAGTTCTGGAACAACATCCTATGGACAGATGAGACCAAGATCAACTTGTACCAGAGTGATGGGAAGAGAAGAGTATGGAGAAGGAAAGGAACTGCTCATGGTCCTAAGCATACCACCTCATCAGTGAAGCATGGTGGTGGTAGTGTCATGGCGTGGGCATGTATGGCTGCCAACGGAACTGGTTCTCTTTTATTTATTGATGATGTGACTGCTGACAAAAGCAGCAGGATGAATACTGAAGTGTTTCGGGCAATATTATCTGCTCATATTCACCCAAATGCTTCAGAACTCATTGGACGGCGCTTCACAGTGCAGATGGACAATGACCCAAAGCATACTGCAAAAGCAACCAAAGAGTTTTTTAAGGGAAAGAAGTGGAATGTTATGCAAAGGCCAAATCAATCACCTGACCTGAATCCGATTGAGCGTGCATTTCACTTGCTGAAGACAAAACTGAAGGGAAAATGCCCCAAGAACAAGCAGGAACTGAAGACAGTTGCAGTAGAGGCCTGGCAGAGCATCACCAGGGATGAAACCCAGCGTCTGGTGATGTCTATGTTTTCCAGACTTCAGGCTGTAATTGACTGCAAAGGATTTGCAACCAAGTATTAAAAAGTGAAAGTTTGATTTATGATGATTATTCTGTCCCATTACTTTTGGTTCCTTAACAAGTGGGAGGCACATATGCAAACTGTTGTAATTCCTACACCGTTCACCTGATTTGGATGTAAATACCCTCAAATTAAAGCTGACAGTCTGCAGTTAAAGCACATCTTGTTCGTTTCATTTCAAATCCATTGTGGTGGTGTATAGAGCCAAAAATGTTAGAATTGTGTCGATGTCCCAATATTTATGGACCTGACTGTACGTGGTTGTGAGCAGCTAGATATTTTATAACACTCACTAATAAATTATTGTAAAAACCTTTCTGGAAATCAGTTTGGTTTTCTCCCCCCTATAAAAGCTGGTGAAATATAATTTCATTATGGGTATTGCTCTTTTAATTCTTCTTAATGCGCTCAAAAGATAGTTTAACATTTTTAATACCTTGTTAATTATTTTCATCGTAGGAAGTGGGGGGAAAAAAGCTAATTTTCCATCAGACGGCGGTGGCTTTGCAGAACGGCGAGGACAGAGAAATTAAACCATTGCACATTCTCCCTCAGACTTAATTTTCTCCTCGGGTAAGGGCGATTCAGTCAGTTTAGAAGTTTGTCAAGGTTGAGTACTTCTTGTCAGTTGTCCGACCCATAACCTCTCAAATGAAACACACATAATACTAAGCAGGGCAGCCTCCGACTGATCAATAATCTTGTAAGCGAGAGTCTGCAGGGATCTTCTTTGATGCAAGAAGTATTTAGGGTGTGAAAATTGATTGTCTGAGTAACTGCAAAACACATCTTTTTTAGCACGCGTTTCTTGGCATTTTTCGGCTTAATGTAGACTGGCCTTTTCTTAAAAGTTGTACCTGTGAAAGCAATATCAGGGATCCTCTTAAAGTGAAGCCCCCCTTTTGAGCATTTACCTTTACTGTTCCATATTTTCTAATGTATAATTATTTAACCAACAGCCAAAAAGGATGCCATCAGCAAGGGCTATATTAGGTCCATTAAATTCCAGAAAATATTGGGCCCCTGCTGACACCCATGATGGGGGAATAAGTTGGTGGCACCATGGCAGGAAGGGGCGCCAAATGTACCTTTATTGTTCTATATTTTCTAATTGTATAGTTATTTAACAAAAAGACTTTGAAGGGGACAAAGGATGCCATCAGCAAAGGGGTCCATTGATCTCCAAGAATTATCAGGTCCTGCTGACGGCCTTTAAAGCGACCCTCTGGTCCAAGAAAAAATATTCACAAAAACTGGGAAACCAACAAAACACTTAACTGGTGACGTCCTTTACATTTCTTTAGCTGCAGATTCGATGATTTTCAGACTCCTCTTCTACCATTCAATATGGCTGCACCTCTTCATAGACTACCCCAAGTATATACTGTGCATTTGGTAGTCCAAGACACTTTTCCAGGACTGCTTTGAATCGGCCACCTCTGCGCTCATGAACAGTGCTGGCTAATCCGAGGGTAGCAGAAAGTATTTTGGACTACCAAATGCAGAGTATACACAAGGTAGTCTGGGAAGTGGTGCGGCCAAAAGAAGAGTCTAGAAATGGGCAGATCTGCAGCTGAAAAGATGCAAAGGAGGTCAACAGATAAAAGTGCAATGTTCCTGTCCCAGTTCATGTGGATTTTTGAACTGGAGCGTCGCTTTAAATTTGCTTCTATAGGCAATAGGACACTGTGGGTGGAATTTATCAATTCCTGGGTGGGGGCATGGTCCCATGGTGGCCCTGAATATTTACCATAATTAATGACAGAATCTGGTGGAGTAGATCTGACTTTTTGGTGCATGTAGAGTTACCGATGCACCTAATTTATTAAGAGGCCAGCACTAAATTCAACACGTCTCACTCCAACGCAAACTAAATTAAGACTGGCATTGTGAAATCCTGCCATGGAACAAAGGGGCTTATCCCACGCCTACTGACACCAGCAGCACTGACTGACCAATTGTTCCTGGCCTAGAACATAGAGTTAGCTGGCACTTGTAGTGTAAGTCATCAGAAATGAACTGCAGAACTGGCGATAAACATAATTTTTCCTGTCTCCTTGTGGTCATTTTTATTATTTTTGGTATAAAGAGTTAACACGGCTGCACTGGAGCTCTGGTATAGAGCTCTGTGCAGGCGCAAATAGAATTTTATGACTCCTTTAGCTTTTAGTATAGTACTAGTGCTCTCTCACTGACCCCCCAATGTGGTGCAAAGGACTTGCTGTGAGTGTGAAGGTGTCACCACGTGATCATGCCGGCCTTGCACGGTGAAGCCATCATCATCTCCTCAATCTAGTGCAGGGATGGCCAACCTGAGGCTCTCCAGCTGTTGCAAAACTACAACTCCCAGCATGCCCAGACTGCCTACAGCTATCACCCTACAGCAGGGCATGGTGGGAGTTGTAGTTTTACAACAGCTGGAGAGCCACAGGTTGGCCATCCCTGATCTAGTGGATGAGGGAAGTACACGTTTTTTTTAACCCCCTGAGCACCTGAATGTAAGTCTCAGAAGACACAATCAGCGTTATATGCGGCATCTGAGGGGTAAAATGACCGGGGACGGCGCAATCACCGTTCCCCATTATTGCGCTTACTCCATAAAATTAAAAGTGATTGGTGATGAAGTACTTCGTAACGGAGTGATTTTTGATGAAGTACTTCATAACTGAGTACGGCAAAGGTGCCGAATCGAATTTTTGAAAACGTCGCTCATCTCTATGCATATATACAGGCCCTTATTTCTCTACATTAATCAGGACTGGTACCAGTCCTAAGGGCTGAGGTAACTGTACATGCGTACTGCACACTGAAGACCTTTAGGAGGGGCCAATAAGCTCATCTCTGGTGATATTGATTGGATATCTTGTAACTACCTATCTCTCTGCATCACCAAGGGCATTGGCCAGATGCAAGTTGGGAACTGCTCGATGGGTAGCAGGCTAAGTGATATGTAACTTTGGTCTGTATGTGATCATGATGTGTGTGTACATATATGTGTATTTCATCACTACTTAGTAAACTTTCCATGCACCTAAGCCTTGTTAAGCCTACTTTATTCCTGGATCTCAGAATTCATCGTAAAACACTGGGGGGGGAACAACCTATGCAAACTAAGAACAAATAAATAATGCCTTGGCCATTCATCTATAAACCGAAGAAAACCGTGTCCTAAAGATTGTATATGATTAGGAAAAGACAGTTGCTTTATTCCAGAAACAGCACCACTCCCGTCCACATGCTGCGTCTAGTACTGCTGCTTCACTTCACTATATAGTGCTAATACCCCACTCACCCTGTGGGTAGATGTGGTGGTGTTTTTGGAAGAGAGCAGCCTTGTTTTCCTAACTCTGAAGCTCATTTAAATGAATTATCTAGCTAGAATCAAAGAATAAGGAAATTTTACTAATCCTGTTTAAACTGTAGATGGCATAAACGTCTAATTTATCAGGGTGATTCAGGCTGGATGATGAATGTGGCACAGTGACAGGGATGGACACTTTTGTCTAACTTTATACCACCTACTAGTTGGCTTAAGCCATAGCCCCCTACCTGCTAAGCTACCCCCACTTGACAAGTAAAACACAGTGGATCATTCATATTTGCTCATTTTCTTCATAAATTTGTTTAAACGAGATGTGACATTTTGTGCCCAAAATGCACCAGATTTTGGCGCACAATAAGCTAGAATTCAGGCACAATAACAATAGTGACATGGTGGGTTATTTTGCTATGCCCAGTGCAGAGTCTGGGGGTGGAGAAGGAAACAGCCATGGTCTTCTGGACTGGTGTCATGTACTTGGCCGTTACATGTTCATATAAAAATGTTTCTTTAACCACTAATTACAAGCTGCAGAAAAGTTGTTGCATCTCCACAAACTCGTATAATCAAGATGTCTCCCCTGAAACCTAAAAAAAATTACCCATAGGAAGTCATGTCATGGACAGGTTTTCCTAGCTGGGGAGCCGTCTCCTCTCCTGACATGTCTGTTTCAGTAAATGCTTGCATCTCCCATGTAATAACAATTGTGGAGCATCCATTCGTATGACTCCTTGTTGTGGCATTCCTTTATTATTCCTGCTCGAAGTTCTGAATTGTTAACCCAGCTCCCCGTGCCTGCAATTCTGTCTGCACGCGCAGGTACGGGCGCCGGGCTTCCTCACTCCTCCCCGCTGCAGCACGCCGTGCTGGTTTCTTAGCTGTGGTCTGTGCTTCCTCCGCCTGGCTCTGAGCAGAGCTTGCGCTGTTGCTTTAGTCTGGGTTCACACAGGCAATTGCGGGAAAAGAGGCAGGTGCGTTGTGGAAGCATGTGCGATTTTTCCCCGCGACTCTAAAACGTTTTAATGCGTTTTGTACGTACGTGAGAAAAATCGGCATGTTTGGTACCCAGACCCGAACCTGCACTTCTTCACAGAAGTTCGGGTTTGGGTTCAGTGTTCTGTAAATTTTATTATTTTCCCTTATAACATGGTTATAAGGGAAAATAATAGCATTTTTCAATACAGAATGCTTAGTAGAAGGTCAATTGAAGGTTAAAAAAAAAAAAAAAAATGTACTCACCTCCTCCAATTGATCGCGTAGCTGCTGGTCTCCTGTTCTTTCTTCAGGACCTGTCAAAGGACCTGTGGTGACGTCACTGAGCTCATCACATCTTAGCAACCATGCGTGAAAATCGCACCGCATCCGCACTTGCTTGCGGATACTTGCGATTTTCACGCAGCCCCATTCACTTCTATGGGGCCTGCGTTGCGTGAAAAACACACAATATAGAGCATGCTGCGTTTTTTTACGCAACGCACAAGTGATGCGTAAAAATCACCGCTCATGTGCACAGCCCCATGAATGGGTCGGTATTCAGTGCGGGTGCAATGCGTTCACCTCACGCATTGCACCCGCGCGGAAAACTCGCCCGTGTGAACCCAGCCTTAGAGTTCCTTGTGTGCATATAGGGTGCGTGCTGGTGTGTCTCTCCTCCCTATGTGAGGCAGCACGCGCATGCCTCCTATCTTCTCCAGCCTGTGGCTGGTCTGCAGGATGTATTTAAAGGTGCATCCTTCTACAGGAAGGCGCCTGAGCAACTTTGGTTCCTAGTCTAGTCTAGTTCCTGTTTAGCGAAGATGTTTCTCTGATTCTTACCATTACTGTGTACTGGACCTTGCATCTTGTTTAACGGACTCTGCCTGTTTGTCGCCTGCCACTGACCTTGTACCTCATTTACGGACCTCGCTATATTGCCACCTGGCTGACCTCGGACCTTGTACTCTGACTTTGCCATCGCCTGATCAGCCACTGGCCTCCCAGCGCCCTCTGGGTGTACCGTACCATCTGGAGGTCAGTCCACTGGGTCCACACCTAGGTTTCGTTCCCTTGTGTTCCAGCCCTCCTCAGAGGTAGCCCCTGGTGTACCCCCCCCCCAGGAAAGTCTATTCTCACCATCAGAGGTATAGTGAAGAATGAGGGGTGAACTCAGACATCGTCCTCTAAGGAGGTTGGTCGTGTGAGACAGCGGGTTTACGCCACCTGATCATTACATGAATGAATTACCAACAGTTTACAATCAAGGTGCAGATGGGTGTTACCAGTTGGGGGCGTGTCCATGCACAGTCTAACTATCCAATCAGTGCTGCCAGTGTCAGACTGTGCAAGGACACTCCCCCAACTGATTACACCCAGTTAAACCTTCATTACCAGTGTTCAAAAATACTCCAGAATTGTTATTACACGAGGAATGCAAGAAGTTACTAAAAGGCCTCATGCACACGACCGTTGTTGTGTTCCGTTCCGCAAAATGGGGTTCCGTTGTTCCGTTTCCGTTTTTGTTTCCGTGTGTCTTCCTTTATTTTTGGAGGATCACCAGACATGAAGGAAAGTAAAAAAAAGTCTAAGTCAAGTTTGCCATGCAAATGATAGGAAAAAAACGGACGCGAACGACAATCTTGTGTGCCTCCGTGTTTTTTTCATGGTCCCATTGACTTGAATGGGTCCGCAAACCGTTTTCCGTGAAAAAAATAGGACAGGTTATATTTTTTTGACGGACTGGAACCACGGATCACGGACGTGGATGACAAACGGTGCATTAGCCGAGTTTTCCATGGACCCATTGAAAGTCAATGGGTCCGCAGAAAATCACGAAAAACTGTACAACGGAGACGGAATAAAACAACAGTCGTGTGCATGAGGCCAAACAGACATGTGAGGGGAGGGGACAGCTCTTCTATAACCTTATGGAAAAAACTATGGGGGGCAGTAACTAAGTAAAATATTACTTTTATTAAATAATAGGAGATAAAAGACGGCCCCTACAGACAAACAACACGTAAGACATATACGCACTTAAACTGGTGTAGTAAAAGACCAGTTAATAACAGACAAGATGTGAGTGGTGGGCTGGACCAATGGTAGCAAAACGGGCACGGTTGTGTCAGGTCAAAGCAGCTAGCCCTATTGCCTCCCTGCTTGTCCTGGTCCGCCCTACAAAGTGTGTCCACGGGACGGGGTCCAAAAAAGCCCCGCAGGGGGTGGCCTAGACTGAAACTCTTTTCCTGTATAGGTGACCCTATTGAGGCCCTAACCCAGGGAAAAAAAAGGAAGTCCGTCCAGAGGAACCACACAAACAATTAATGAAAACGTAACCCCACCACAAAAAGTATCCACTAGGAATAGGGTGAGGTCACCCCACCACTGCTGACACCACCACCCTGGGTCAGAGCTTGATGGTGGATTCAGAGCCATACGCCGACCGCTGCCAAACAAAAATACTGGGGCATCCTGTGAAGAAACGCGTCGGGGACATGAGTATACCCCTCACCCTATTCCTAGTGGATACTTTTTGTGGTGGGGTTACGTTTTCATTAATTGTTTATGTGTGGTTCCTCTGGACGGACTTCCTTTTTTTTTCCCTGGGTTAGGGCCTCAATAGGGTCACCTATACAGGAAAAGAGTTCCAGTCTGGGCCACCCCCTGCGGGGCTTTTTTGGACCCCGTCCCGTGGACACACTTTGTAGGGCGGACCAGGACAAGCAGGGAGGCAATACGGCTAGCTGCTTTGACCTGACACAACCGTGCCCGTTTTGCTACCATTGGTCCAGCCCACCACTCACATCTTGTCTGTTATTAACTGGTCTTTTACTACACCAGTTTAAGTGCGTATATGTCTTACGTGTTGTTTGTCTGTAGGGGCCGTCTTTTATCTCCTATTATTTAATAAAAGTGATATTTTACTTAGTTACTGCCCCCCATAGTTTTTTCCATATTGTTTATTAAGCAGTAATCAGGGAGACACTATTGCCTTCTCCTGACTGACCATCTTTAACCTCTTCTATAACCTTGCTTTGACACATGATTTTTTTTTTAATTAGCATTTTTTTTTTTTTTAATCTTCCGGTACAGTAATTACACATCAGTGAAATTCACTCTAATATAATGCAGACGTCCCCCCCCCCCCCCCCCCAAGTAACAGGGATACCCTTGTTCCCTCTCATTGCAGGTAATAAATCCGGTACCCGCATTTCTGTCACAGGACGTCTGCCGATAGGTTTTTGTACAGTAACGGCTTCACTTTGGCCTTTCATTATAGGAGATGCCTGGAGAGCTGCTGGAAGATTGAAAACGAACACCGCAGCTCCCTTCCTGCATCTCCAACTGATGATCCACAAATTAGCCCCATGCTTTAGATGAGGAGACCTCGCTGGCAGAGAGCAGCCGAGCAGTAAAACCGTCACCGTTATAGATGTCTTGGCAATGGAAGCCACTTGGTTATTTGTTGTATAGTCCAGGAGAAGAGTTATGTGCAGTCCGCAGAGTGACTGATGGTGGATATGAGGAGAACCACACTCTACAATGAGCTAGACATCTGGAAATCACACGTGAGATCAGATATCCATCTACAGCAATCTCTCCATCTCTATTTCCAGCTACATTCATCTAGATTTACAGTATCTACTACAAGTATCTATCTAATCTCTCTTATATCCATCTCTATATCTGTCTCTCTCTCTCTATATATATATATCTCTGTATTTCTTGCTCTCGGTTTATCGTGTCTGTTATATTTATTTATCTGTTGTATCAATCTGTCATATCTAATCTGTCATATCTACCATTTATCATCTATCCTATCATATTGATTGTCTAAAATTTAAAAAACTGCAGCACTTCTCATTCCTGATGTGGGTCTCCCTCCAATATTGTGGAGGGGCTAGAATCCTACATCAGACGAGAACGGGACAACATTCCTGTCCCTAAACTCCAGCAATTGGTCACCTTACTTGCTAGATGTTTACAGACACAATGGTAGACATGGCCCTGTCCCAACTTTTCGGAGATGCATTGCTGCCAAATTCTAAATGTTTTTTTTTTCTTCTTCTTGAAATGGTAAAAGGTCTCACAGCATCTGATAAGTGTTGTATGATGTATTGTGAATAAAATATGGGGCTGTGAGATTTGCAAATCATTGCAATCAGTTTTTATTTACATTTTACATAGAGCCCCCAACTTTTTGGGAAGTGGGGTTGTATCTATTTATAGTAATCTATCTACAGTAATCTAATTATCTAATCTATCCATATTTATGCTTCATAAAATGCACTGACAGTGCTTATTATGAAGCGAATACTAATGAGCTCTTCCGTTATGAAAGTGCTAGTTAGTACTTGTTAGGATTGGGGAGCGATGAGTATAGCTCTCCTGGCGCTGTGATCTGACTGCGTACAGTGTTCGGACATATTGCGGACACTATGACCTGATGCTGTGCAACGTCGCACCGGTAGAAGACCAGAGAGTGGTGAATGCAGGGAGAGCGTGCTGGATCTGCCAAGCGGTGAAACAGTCTGGGGCAGGGGAGGAAAATTATTTTCTTTATTTTATGTCTGATCTGAGGTCTGATGAGGATTGGGGGTCTGATCTGAGATCTGATGATGATTGAGGGTCTGACCTGAGGTCTGATGATGATTGAGGGTCTGACCTGAGGTCTGACGAGGATTGGGGTTCTGATCTGAGGTCTGACGAGGATTGGGGGTCTGATCTGAGGTCTGACAAGGATTGGGGGTCTGATCTGAGGTCTGACAAGGATTGGGGGTCTGATCTGAGGTCTGACAAGGATTGGGGGTCTGATCTGAGGTCTGACAAGGATTGGGGGTCTGATCTGAGGTCTGACAAGGATTGGGGGTCTGATCTGAGGTCTGACAAGGATTGGGGGTCTGATCTGAGGTCTGACAAGGATTGGGGGTCTGATCTGAGGTCTGACAAGGATTGGGGGTCTGATCTGAGGTCTGACAAGGATTGGGGGTCTGATCTGAGGTCTGACAAGGATTGGGGGTCTGATCTGAGGTCTGACGAGGATTGGGGGTCTGATCTGAGGTCTGACAAGGATTGGGGGTCTGATCTGAGGTCTGACAAGGATTGGGGGTCTGATCTGAGGTCTGACGAGGATTGGGGGTCTGATCTGAGGTCTCATAAGGATTGGGGTTCTGATTAGTGTTAAGCGCAAATATTCGCATAGCGAATATTAATCGCGAATATCACAACTTCGATAATTTGCGAATATAGTGCTATATATTTGTTATATCCTCCATCTGAACACATGATTCCTTCCTGCTTAAAATGCTCATGACTCATTGGCCCACAAGCAAGAAGCAGGGAGGAATCAAGAGTTTAGATGGTAAAAAATGACGAATATTCTAAAAAACTAATATATAGCACTATATCACATATATTCGTTTTATAGAATATTCTTTCCCCCCCCCCCCCAATTAGTACAGTTATTGCCCTTCGGCATACTCCTTCCCGACAAGCATCCCCGTCACCATGGGAACGCATAGTGGTTAGAATATACCATCGGATCTGAGTTTTCACGATCTAACTCAGATCCGATGGTATATTCTAACCACCAGGCGTTTCCATGGTGATTGGGGCGCTTGAAGTTAGAATATACCGCCAGGGCGCTGTGATCCACGCAATTAACCCCTCAGGTGCAGGTTAATTTGCGCTGATCACAGCGCCCTGTGCGCCCCCCCCAGTATTAAAATAATTGGTGGCCAGTGCGCCCTAACCCCCCTCCCCCCAGTATTAAAATCATTGGTGGCAGTGGCCCACAGGGTCCCCTTTCCTCCCCCGTCATTGGTGGCAGCAGGCAGTTTCACTCAGCAGCTTTTACTTTACCTGCAGGGCTCTCCTCCTTCTGAGAACTCACAGGTCTATGCGCCGTATATGCCTTCAGCAATGCGCCGCATAGACCTGTGAGTTCTCAGAAGGAGGAGAGCCCCACAGGTAAGTAAATGCTGCTGAGTGATTAACTAACCAGGCAGCCAGGACTTCGGTAGCGTCCTGGCTGCCATGGTAACCGATCGAAGCCCGGCCATTACGCTGGGACTCGATCGGAACTGCCTGCTGCCACCAATGACGGAGGGGAAGGGGGACCCTGTGGCCACTGCCACCAATGATTTTAATACTGGGGAGAGGGGGGGTAAGGGCGCACTGGCCACCAATTATTTTAATACTGGGGAGATGGGGGGAGGGCGCACAGGGCGCTGTGATCCACGCAATTAACCCGCACCTGAGGGGTTAATTGCGCGGATCACAGCGCCCTGGCTGTATATTCTAACTTCAAGCGTCCCCATCACCATGGGAACGCCTGGTGGTTAGAATATACCATCGGATCTGAGTTAGATCGTCAAAACTCAGATCCGATGGTATATTCTAACCACTAGGCGTTCCCATGGTGACGGGGACACTTTTCGGGGAGGAGTATGCCGAAGGGCAATAACTGTACTAATTTGGGGGAAAAAAATGAATATTCAAAAAAAACGAATATATGTGATATAGTGCTATATATTAGTTTTTTAGAATATTCGTCATATTGTAAGACAAGAATATTTAGCAACATAGCGAATATTCGTAAATTACACATATAGACTGCAATTTCACTAATGTAGTGCTATAATCTTTTTTTTTTAGTTAAATTTTTTTCTCTTTCTGATTCAGAAAGAGACAAAAAAATTTGACAAAAAAAAAAAGATTAGCACAACATTAGTGCAATTGCAGTCTATATGTGTATTTTACAAATAATCGCTATATTGCTATAACTTTGTTTTTTAGAATATTCGTCATATTCTAAAACAAGAATATATAGCAATATGGCGAATATTCGTAAAATACACAAAATCGCAATACGCGATTAATTAAATCGCATATTATTCGCGATAAATAGCATAATGACGAATATTCGATTTCGACGAATATTCAATCGAATATTTGCGAAATGTCGCGAAATCGAAAATGGCATCTCCTGCTCATCACTAGTTCTGATCTGAGGTCTGAAGAGGATTGGGGGTCTGACCTGAGGTCTGATGATGATTGAGGGTCTGATCTGAGGTCTGACGAGGATTGGGGGTCTGACCTGAGGTCTGATGATGATTGAGGGTCTGATCTGAGGTCTGACGAAGATTGGGGGTCTGATCTGAGGTCTGACGAGGATTGGGGGTCTGATCTGAGGTCTGACGGGGATTGGGGGTCTGACCTGAGGTCTGACGAGGATTGGGGGTCTGACCTGAGGTCTGAAGAGGATTGGGGGTCTGACCTGAGGTCTGACGATGATTGAGGGTCTGATCTGAGGTCTGACGAGGATTGGGGGTCTGATCTGAGGTCTGACGAGGATTGGGGGTCTGATCTGAGGTCTGACGAGGATTGGGGGTCTGATCTGAGGTCTGATGAAGAAATCCTCCTCTAAATCCTAGATGCATCTTATGGAGCGAAAAAAACGTTATCTACTCTATCCATCCATCCATCTTCTCTCAGTTGTCTTCTCTGTCCATTGGTAGGAGATGCTCTGGAAATCCCCTTTTTCGTTCTAGCAGTGGACGCGTGGAATACAGATGACACATGGAGGACAAAAAAAAAAAATCATGGACGCTTCACGGACATATTCATGATTGAGAAACTGACCGTCTTGTCACTGAAGCGGACGTGTGAAAGAAGCCTAACTGACATCTTATCCGTATGGACTGGATTTGTACATCTCTCTAGATCCAAGACCTGCATACAAGACATAACCGGCACATCGATGAAGAGATTTAGGAATGCCTTAAATTCTGAGGGAAATACAGAATATTTTGAAGTTTCGAAATCCACACAGCTATGTAATGAAATAATACATGAGAATTACGTGCTGTTTCGGTAATATGACACCTGTCAGACTTCCAGATACTAAAAGACATGGGCAGTTGTTTATTTCAGAAATAACAACTTTGCAGCAAGAGTGAATCTATGAGCGCTGTCAGGACCGGCAATTAGATGTTGTTTACTATCCGGATAACAGCTCAGAAGCCTCGCTGCCGAACACAATGATGTGTCTTTCCCAGAGGATCAAGAGAAGCGATACCCCACTTATACATGGAAGCTGGCCTCTGCCCAGACCCTCGCTCTCCACTCCTGTTAACCCCTTGGTTGCCAAAAAATATCCACAGACTCCCAGCCTGCTGTTCAGTTACTAATTAAATAGTATTAATTGAAGGGGTTGGTCCATCTCAGACATTGTTAGGATATGCCATCAGTATCAGAGAGCTGTGGGTCTCACCTTTGGGACCCGCTCCTATCTCTAGAAAAAGGCTTTTGAAGTGAGATAGAGAGAACATGTGCGGTGAGCTCTCCGTTCATTGTTATGGGAGTTCCGAAAATAGTTGAGCGAGTGAGCTGGCAAGGCTGGTTTCAGGAGTCCCATAGCGGTGAATGGAGAGTGCAGCGCGCAAGCGTAGTCAGTCACCTCTCCATTCACCGCTATGGGACTGCCGGAAATAGTCTAGTCTGCTCGGCTATTTTCCCATAGTGGCTGTGCATGCATGGCGGCTGCTCTCTGTTCACTTCAGGAGCCCCGTTTTGGAGATAGGACTGGATCCTACACCTACAGTATCTGACACTGGTGGCCTATCCTAGCAATATGTGCAAGATGAGAATACCCATCAATACCAAAGATGAGAATACCACATTTAAGAGGAATAATAATAGATCTGCCCACTAAATTATTATTTTTTTTTATGGAAATGGGATGCACCCTTACTCCACCTTATAGGGGTTTTCCAGGATTATTATGGTTTTTAGAGAGCATCTGTCACCATGATCAACCCTAATAAACTAGGCACACTGCCTGGTAGGGTTGAGCATGCTGAATAAAATGAGCCCTTTATTGCGCCAAACGGGTGCACTGTTGCAGTGAAATTCATACTTTTATTGTTATGCAAATTAGGTGCTCCGAGCACTGAGGGCTGGACTAGCCCTTCAGAGCCCTGCTTCACCCTCTCCTCTCCCCTATCACCGTTTCTTCGCGTGACTTGATTGACAGGGCCAGACATTCTCACTATCCAGATGGCTCGCCCTGAAATCTCTTGCAAGTGCTGGTGAGAGTTCAATCAGCGCTTGCACAGTTGATCTCATGAGGCTCTCTCTCGGCTGTGGAATCCGCACTGCACAAGCGCTGATGAGTTGTTCTCCGTGCCAGCATGCAGGCGAAAATGACTCTCCGGCCTCATGTGTGAACAGGTGTAATGAATGAATTCTTATGGAAAAGCGAATATATCCACAAAGCCAGGAAAAATCCCTCTTCTGTGCCTATCTCACTGCTGCCCCTGAACTGTGCAGCCCTATGCAGGAGCCTAGTTTGCCCTGATTTACTGTCAGTATGCTTGGGGACACTCCTGTTTATTTATCTTTTATTCAGTCTCTATTTTTAAATGGTCTCTGTTGGGTTCAGGAACCCACAACCTTCTGTATTAAAGACAAAGCCACAGAGCCCAATGCTAGTAAGTGGGGGATTTTCTCTGGCTAAAAACCTTGGTAGCAGTGATGAGCAACCCGAGTTTGGCCTGCTGTGTCTGAACCTGGTTCATAAGTCAAATTGCAAAGGCATGAGTACCTCTGTACATGGATATAATGTATTGCTTCCGATGAGGCTATTTCGGGTCAATTGTCTCGAACATGCATTATTACTTACAGTGCATGCATTAATGTAGTACATTACCAACTCAAACCCGGGTTTGTTGATGCGCTTCACAATCATTAATGAACCAGAGTTCAGATTCGTAATGTAATACATTAATGCATGCTCTGTTACTTACAGTAACGGTGCCTGCACAAGACCAATAAAGTCTTGCATTACCCGGCGCCATCTTGGAATAGCCTTATCTGAGGAAATACCATGTATATCCATGTAGGGAGGTACTTTGACTTATGTACAGGAATGAACCGGGTTCTGACACATCAGGCCGAACCCAGTTCGCTCATCACTGCTCAGGAGTATTTTTCCCTCGACTATAAGGTCACATGCACATGACTGTATCCTTTTTGCAGTTCGCAAAGCACAGATCCGCAAAATACAGATACCGTCCATGTGCCACCCGCATGTTTTTGATTGACGTCACTGGGCCAAGTGGACTGCATTTTATAGGCTAGAATTGTTCATTTTCTTTAAGAGATACGGACGTGAACAGCACACAGACGCTATCCGTTTTTTGTGGATTAGCGGTTCGCAGACCACAATACATATACTGTTGCATGCATGCGACCTTGTACTCAGTGTGGTCCATCAGGTGATGTTCATTTCCGTCATTTGCTTCCATTACAATAATCACAAAACCATGAAGGAGAACAATTAAAATAATTTGTACCATTAAAATTTTTGCAGTTACTAAAACAATAACTTAATACTTTGTATATGTGAATACATAATACATAGGAAAAATACTATTGAAGTTGTTAGCCAGAGAAAATCTACCACTAACTAGCACTGAGCTCTGTGGCTCAATAGTTAGTCTTTGGCTTCAATACAGAAGGTGGTGAGTTCAAGACCCGGCAGAGACCATTTAAAAATAGAAATGGAATAAAACAAATACACAGTAGTATCCTCAAGCGTACTGCTTGGGGATACCCCTTCATCGTCATATCAGCCAATGTGAAAGCTGGGGACTTCCAGAAGCACCGACTCTATATAAGTATAGCAGGGACTCCTAAGAGATTTATGGAGCAAGAGCAGGGACTCCTAAGCAGAACAGGGAAAATACTAACACTTCAAGGGGATGGTATCAAAAAAATACCGACACCACCCGCAAATCTCTCTATCTATCCATCCATCCTCCTCTTATTACACTGAATAGATGGTAGATATAGGCTCTCTCTGCTCGTTCCACTTTTCCAGGTCTCGCACAGATCTCGCTGTGATTTCTCCCTGCCAATATCTCTGCATTATTTGTAACATGACAATCACACGGAGTTCAGCCCAAACCACAGAATTAATTTGATTTATGGCCCGAGCCACATTTCAAACAAGGACTCCCAAGATGTAAATTAAATTAATTTATTAAATACGTAATGGCTGGGTAGGGCACATGATGACAGAAGATACTCGTGTCAGCAGTCAATAAAAGAGAGCTCATTGTGAGACGGGGGAGCCAGCATTATTACAATGTGTGCTGCACACAAAACACAAAGCACATAATGCATTTAAAATAAACTGTATTTCCCCCGGCACGCCATGTCACCGAGCTATGCCAAGAACAAAACAGAAGTGCAGAATAACTTACTCTAAATTTAGTATAGGATTGGCCAAAATTGCTGTGTTTCATACATTTCTTTTCAGACTGAGCAGAAGACAGCGCTGGGTCCAGAATGCCTAGGGCCCCCAGTGCAACTTGTGAGGGGGACACATAGTGGCTCAGTCAGTGTCATTGATTTTTAGAATGATTTGCTCAAATGTTCTATTCTTTTGTGCCTTGCCCCCCCACCCGTCTGTTTTGGTCCCCTATTTTTGTTTTAGTGTTACTTATCAATTCATCTCGTGGTCAACTATGGATGGAATGAGTGGTTTCAGCTGGTCCTGTCCAGTTTTGAAGCGGGAAGATTTAGAAGTCCTGATTGGTGCAGAGGACCAATGGTGGGCGTAATCTCCTTTATAATGGGGTGTTTCACTGATGTCCGTGCCCGTTTGAAGAGGCCCTTGAAGACCAGCGTCCAACCCTCCTTTCCTCGTTTTAATTGTCGCGATGTTTATTAGTGGGAGTTTGTCAGACTGCTGGATATGGTTTATGAAGTTTTAAGATATGGTTTTAATATTGAATGGTTTTAATTAATTTATGCTAATTTATTATTTTAAGTTATCCTACATTTCCTATTAATTGGTGTTGTGTGTTATTTATTTATTTGTAAATGTGACTTGAGCCACCATGGCCAAAAGGAGGAGTCTGTTGCTGTTCGAGCATTAGGCTTTTCCATCACCATAAACTTTTGGTTTCTTTGGGCATTTGCAGGACATAGGAGTCCAGTATCATGGTAGAATACAAAAGGAAAGAAGTACAAATGGGAGAGGAGAAAAACATTATTTGAGCTGTCAGGGCTGGGATGAGGGGGTCGGCTCACTAGGCACCTGTATAGGGCGGCATTGGGGGATTGGTATTTAAATCATGGATTCAACTACAATACTAACTTTAAAAGAAGTTATCTGGTTTGTAAAAAAAAATGAAGCAAAGGTTATGAAATTTAAAAAAATAAATAAAAAAGCAAGATTGACCTCTTCCATCCACCGTAGATGCTGTGGTGGTCTAAGACCTCGTTCACATTTCCGTCAGGACATCCGACAGGTTGTTCTAACACAGAGCAGTCTGCCGGATCCTATACTTCCCCTTGACTGCAATGAGGTCCACCAGTGGTCTAACCGATTCAGCTGGACAATGACCGATGGGATTGGGGAGGTCGGGCCAAAGCACCCATGCAGGATCAGCAGGGGACTGAAGAGGAAAGTAGTTCTATACAGTAGCATAACTAGAAATTACTGGGCCCCACAACAAATTTTTGAACATTAACATTTACATTATATATATATATATATATATATATATATATATATATATATATATATATATTAGGGATCGACCGATTATCGGTTTTACCGATATTATCGGCCGATATTCAGGATTTTGACAGTTATCGGTATCGGCATCTATTTTGCAGATATACCGATAACGTATGGGGAACACAGATCGCGCTGCTGTCAGCGCTCTCCGTGTTCCCTCAGCAGCACAGGGGAGAAGGAAGAAGTGTCTCCCTCCCCCTGTGATGCCGCCGATGAAGAGACAGATGAGAAGAGGAGGGGAGGGGCTGTGGCCACTGCGCCACCAATGATATTAACTTACTCATTCATTCAAATTGAACAGGAGGCGGGAGCTGGCTGCAGAATCACATAGCCGGCTCCCGACCTCTATGAGCGGAAGCTGCGATCTGCGGTAGTTAACCCCTCAGGTGCCGCGAATCGCAGCTACTGCTCATAGAGGTCGGGAGTCGGCTATGTGATTCTGCAGCCAGCTCCCGACTCCTGTATGTGAATAAATGAGAGATTTATGTTCATTGGTGGCGCAGTGCGCCCCCCCAAGCCCCCAGTATTAATCATTGGTGGCGCAGTTCGCCCCCCACCCCCGTATTAAAAACATTGGTGGCGCAGTGTGCACCCCCACCCAAGCCCCCCCAGTTGGTGGCAGTGGCCACAGGGTCCCCTCTCCCCTCCTCCTCCGATCGGAGCCCCAGCAGTGTAAGCCTGGGGCTCCGATCCGTTACCATGGCAGCCAGGACGCTATTGAAGCCCTGACTGCCATGGTAAGCTCCATGCTGCTGTGTGCACTATGCACAGGGCAGCAGGGACAGTGTGAGCTCCTATTCACCCTGATAGAGATCTATCAGGGTGAATAGGACAAGGGTTCTAGTCCCTAAGGGGGCTAAAAGTTAGTAAAAAAAATAAAAATATTAAGTATAAAGAAAAAAAGAAAGATTTACAAAAGAAAAAAAAAACTACACATTAACAATAAAAATATTCATTTTCAGCAAATTTGTGTAGGATTTTTTTTTTTTCAAAAATGACATTTCACAGAATATCGGTATAAATTATCGGCTATCGGCCTGAAAGTTCACAAATTATCGGTATCGGCCCTAAAAAATCAATATCGGTCGATCCCTAATATATATATTTTTTTTTTTCAGGAACTGGAAACACCCTTTAAATTTCCTTGTCCAGCCAACTGGATGCTGTATCCAAGTTGGAGATATGTTGAAGGTTGCAGGTTTCAATGAGCGCTTCCGTGGGCACTGCTCAGGGAACTGGATCTTTTCCAAAGGAATATATCTTCCGGGAAGTGGTTTCTGTGGAGTGGGTATCTGTTGGTGAGATGAAGGAGAGATCCAGGAGCGGGGCAGCATCAGTCCAACGAAAGCAATTTTGGGAAAACGAGAAAAAGTGCTCATGGGGTAAAAACACCTGGTGAACCAAAAACCACTCTGCTGGATTCTTCTCACCTTGTGTTGTGCTGTAGGCACAACGATATTGCAAAGCTTGCAGATGGAGTAAGAAGCAGTCTGTGCTGCTGATGTGAGTCATGTCCTCACCAAATCGGGGCCAGCCACCAGGAGAACGAGAATATTGTAAAGCGGATTGGTGAACTCTACTGGAACAGACGTCTACATCAAGTCACTGGAAACATGATGTGGCGCGAAACACAACCAGATCAAAAAGGAAGAGAAGTGCAACTTCCTTATTGGGATCTCTTATGGTGACAACGCGTTTCAGAGTAAAGAACTCCTTTTTCGAAATCTTATAGAGATAAAGGAACATTGTAGGGTGGCCAGAAGCCCTCCATTGAAGATGGAACTTATATGGAAGGGATGTAGTGAAGGGAAACTGGGAGCATTTTGGATGGTTGATAAAAGGCGATGAGGAGCACTTTCAAAAACCTCGTCCCACCCAATACTGGGAGTAAAAAGAAAAAACATAGAGCATCTGCTTTCTGTTATCAAAGATGTATGTTACATTGGGGAAGACCATGCGACTGGGTGCATAAAGAAGGCAAAGTGAGAAGAAAGCCAGGTCTCTGACGCAAGGAATACATTAGCAGGACGAACGCGGCCATATTCCACATTACATTCCTTCACATGTAGATTGTATAGCTCCATGCTACCTCCTGCCAGAGAGGCTCCAGATTAATGACTGTTTTAAGACCGTAATGCAATTCACAATGGATCAATACAATTTGCTGCAGCTAAATACTAAAACTTAACAGCGCGTAGCTTCTCTCTTTGTAATTGGGTTAGTTTTTTTTTTTTTTATACATATGCTCAGAGTTATCTCATTTTTATTTTTGCCATTAGTAATATACTTTCTCTATTAGATGTGACACGTGGCAGCGATAAAGAAATTTAGATTTACCCTGATGGAGCCTGAAGATGAGTAGTTTTAAGAAAATGAACTACATTAGGAACGTGCCTATATCTTTATAGAAGGCAAAGATGGAACAAGAGGTAGGCAGCTGCATAGGGTGACATGGGAGTGGGTGTGGGGGGGGGGATTAAACAGATCGAGTGCATACATACTATATATAAGAGCACGAGGCACATAGTAGATTAAAGGAAATGTAGAGCAAAGCAGAACAATTGGGTTGGTGGGGAATAGGGTAGGCACGGATGTGTTTTTTACCAAGGGATCACAAAAAAAAAAAAATCTAAATTTTTAAACCAGCGACTGGATCTGAATGTTTTTATAATTAAATATACGTAATTAAAAACCATAGTTATTCAATAAAATGTATCTGTTTAGCGCCACCTGCTTTCTGAGTTGGATGCACATGCTCAGTTCCATCCTTCAACTGTTAACAACTGTATCTACTGTTAGAAGCCATGACAGTTACAGGGAGAGAGCTGCAGCAGAAAAGGACACGCCTCCTGAGCTGTGATAGGAAAAGAGCTGCAGCAGAAAAGGACACGCCTCCTGAGCTGTGATAGGGAGAGAGCTGGGACACACCTCCTGAGCTGTGATAGGAAAAGAGCTGCAGAAGAAAGACATGTCCCCTGAGCTGCCATCTTGAAAAATCTAGGAGAACAATTGAACCAATTAATGAGGAGATCTCTGGACCCATATGAGGTACAGGGCTGGTTCTAGCTTTGTTAGAAAGCCTCAGTTAGCATGTAGCATAGGAGGCGGTACACATGCGCCAAGTAGAGCCGTCTTCTGCCAAGTAGCAGTGATAAGATCAAAGCATAGCATGTGGATGTGCGATCCAGTTCTTTTTCTTTTTGCATATGTTCTATATGATGTCTGATTTTCAGTTATGAAGATTAATTTTACGGACTGAAGGTATAGGTGTGGAGGTCTCAGTGAGAAATCCATGCCCTGTTCTGCCCATGAGCCATACTACAAGTTATTGAAAGCTCCCAATATGCTATAGGGGACGGGTTCTCATCTGTAGCAGCCCACACTCTGAGACCCCCACTAATCCTGTAAACCATGATGGGGAGCCAGTAGTATTGGTACCTACTTCATCTTGTAGTCAAAAGGATGTGCTGGTTCCCATGCTAAGTTGACTACCATGTAAACCTAATCAATGGAAAGGTGGTCACCTTGCTGTCACATGGGCTGTTGCTATGTAGTGGAGTCGGACTCCAATTATTCCAAGTCTAAAGTAATAATGACAGTAAGAAGACATTATTCACATATATGCGAACGGTGTAGATTACAGGTGAGCAAATAGATTCTTTAGAATTGAAATTCGATCTAATTTAAAAAAAATAAATTTTAAATTGGTAGAATCAGAATTTCTTCATATTCTTTTGGGTAGAATTCTTTCAGAGAGCTTTTCCAGGAAATTATAGCACTTTCGATTTGGGTAGAATTGATTCGTTCCCGAATCGAATTTCTTGGCCAAATCGGATCAAAACTAATTTCAGGAAATTCTCTAATTTCTAGTGTACAGTCGTTGCCAAAAGTTTTGAGAATGACACAAATATTCGTTTTCACAAAGTTTGCTGCTAAACTGCTTTTAGATCTTTGTTTCAGTTGTTTCTGTGATGTAGTGACATATAATTGCATGCACTTCATACGTTTCAAAGGCTTTTATCGACAATTACATGACATTTATGCAAAGAGTCAGTATTTGCAGTGTTGGCCCTTCTTTTTCAGGACCTCTGCAATTCGACTGGGCATGCTCTCAATCAACTTCTGGGCAAATTCCTGACTGATAGCAACCCATTCTTTCATAATCACTTCTTGGAGTTTGTCAGAATTAGTGGGTTTTTGTTTGTCCACCCGCCTCTTGAGGATTGACCACAAGTTCTCAATGGGATTAAGATCTGGGGAGTTTCCAGGCCATGGACCCAAAATGTCAACGTTTTGGTCCCCGAGCCACTTAGTTATCACTTTTGCTTTTTGGCACGGTGCTCCATCGTGCTGGAAAATGCATTGTTCTTCACCAAACTGTTGTTGGATTGTTGGAAGAAGTTGCTGTTGGAGGGTGTTTTGGTACCATTCTTTATTCATGGCTGTGTTTTTGGGCAAAATTGTGAGTGAGTCCACTCCCTTGGATGAGAAGCAACCCCACACATGAATGGTCTCAGGATGCTTTACTGTTGGCATGACAAAGGACTGATGGTAGCGCTCACCTTTTCTTCTCCGGACAAGCCTTTTTCCAGATGCCCCAAACAATCGGAAAGAGGCTTCATCGGAGAATATGACTTTGCCCCAGTCCTCAGCAGTCCATTCACCAAACTTTCTGCAGAAGATCAATCTGTCCCTGATGTTTATTTTGGAGAGAAGTGGCTTCTTTGCTGGCCTTCTCGACACCAGGCCATCTTCCAAAAGTCTTTGCCTCACTGTGCGTGCAGATGCGCTCACACCTGCCTGCTGCCATTCCTGAGCAAGCTCTGCACTGGTGGCACTCCGATCCCGCAGCTGACCCCTCGTTAGGAGACGATCCTGGTGCTTGCTGGACTTTCTTGGACGCCCTGAAGCCTTCTTAACAAGAATTGAACCTCTTTCCTTGAAGTTCTTGATGATCCTATAAATTGTTGATTGAGGTGCAATCTTAGTAGCCACAATATCCTTGCCTGTGAAGCCATTTTTATGCAACGCAATGATGGCTGCACGCGTTTCTTTGCAGGTCACCATGGTTAACAATGGAAGAACAATGATTTCAAGCATCACCCTCCTTTTAACATGTCAAGTCTGCCATTTTAACCCAATCAGCCTGACATAATGATCTCCAGCCTTGTGCTCGTCAACATTCTCACCTGAGTTAACAAGACGATTACTGAAATGATCTCAGCAGGTCCTTTAATGACAGCAATGAAATGCAGTGGAAAGTTTTTTGGGGATTAAGTTAATTTTCATGGCAAAGAAGGACTATGCAATTCATCTGATCGCTCTTCATAACATTCTGGAGTATATGCAAATTGCTATTATAAAAACTTAAGCAGCAACTTTTCCAATTTCCAATATTTATGTAATTCTCAACACTTTTGGCCACGACTGTAGATTATACAAATGAGAAACATTTTGCAGAGATTTGCTTCAAATCTGGAGCTTGTGATGTCAAGGAACTGGTGATCCTCAATACACTGCACATAGTCCTGTCTTCATAGCCCAATGGTTCGGTAAGGCTATGGTATCACGCTAACATCAAGGAGCCCAGGACTTCAGTGTTGACACAGTCAGTTAGTGTCACAATGGGTCAGTCACGTTGACAAGACAAAGTGAAGGATGATGAAATGATTGTTTGGTTTCTAAAAATAAGAGGGATGTTCTAGTAATGCTGCTCTCCAAATGTTGCAAAGTGACATTCAGAATCAGCTCGTTTCTTGCAGAAAATCCCCCTTAGTCATGGTTATGTGACTCAATAGGAAACATGGTTTGCACGTTGTGGGCCAGGTTTTACTCACAGTCACTCACTTTTTTGCTCTGCTGGACATTTTACACTAAGTCAAGATTGTGCAACCAAAAGTGATTTTGTATTCAGCTAATCCAGCTGTAGATCGGCGTAGACGGGATAATCCCACTCTCTATAAAGTTGCATTAACGGTGTGGTACAAGAATGCTCTCGGTTCCAGAAACAACATTTTTGTCCATGGGTTGTCCCTGGTATTGTACTTTATCCCCATGCAAGTGAATAAAGATGAGGTACAATACCAGACCCAGCCTACAGATTACCACACCTTTAAAGGGTTTTTGCAGGAGCAGAATGGGGGTCAGTGATTGTGGGGGTCCGACAACCAGGATTATAACTAACTGATCAGCTGTTTGAAGAGGCCGCAGAGTTCTGGTGAGTGCAGTGGACTCCTCACAGAATACAAGCACAGTGCCAAACATTGTATAGAGACTGTGCTTGGTATTGCAGTCCAGGCCCATTCACTTGAATGGGACTGAACTGCGCATAGACTGGTGAATGTGATGTCATTGGCCTGCCGTGAGTCGGACCCCACCAATCAGAATGATTCTACTCCCAGAAAACCCTTTAAACGGAATTAATCAACAGACATAACTAATTACACTAGGTCAAGGAGCGATAAGGGGTTTGCCATTCTAGATAATCTAAATCCTAATGTGGATTATGTCAGTCACTTACTAATACTTCTGGGCTATTTCCTAGATTATTAAATTGACGCCAACTCCCCACGGACAGCCTGTCCACATGGCACTCCTATCCATAAAATGGCTGTAGATGGATGGGCATGTGACCAAACACATCATTATGCCTCCTACACTTAAGCATGCTCAACTCTTGACATCGAATGTGTTGTGGCATTGCCGGCAAACTGTATGTCAGTAGGACGACCATTACAGGTTGGGCAGAGCCTTCTGTTTCTGGCAACGTCAACCGTTGTGTTTCCTGTGGCACCTGCCGCAAACAGCTGATCAGGCTGGAAGTATCAAGTGTTGGACCTAGACTGATCTAGACTGATATGATATTTGGAAGATAGGTCATCGAAATCTAATAGCTGGAAAATCTCTTTAGGCTCATGTTACAAGATGTCCTAATGTAGCTGACTCAGTGAGTGCTAAGCATCCAACAATCAACCCAATGTAGAACCTTCTGTAAATTGATGATGCAGAATAACTGCCCATAGTCATTAAGAAACTCCAAAAAGGCACATGTATTAGCATTTTCCTAGCTATAGGAAGGGCTTCTAACAAATCTGATGCTATCATATGAACTTTCTCAGTACTGCTGGTGATCTACAGTCAGTCGATGGGAGGTCGCATACTGCATTTTGCTGGGTATCTACTAGATTCTGCACCAATTTTAAGGGTCTGTATTAGTATACGAAGGTATATGGACCATATTCCAGATCTGGCATTCAAGTGGATGCATTGACCAAGTGTACCACTTCATAAAGGTAGTGTCCTCTTTCGGAAGGATAATGCCCCAGTCACCCTGCAAAAATTGTTCAGTAACGGTTTAAGGAACATAAAAAGCTCAAGGTGTTGACTTGGCCTCCATATTCCATATACAGATCTCAATCCTATGGAGCCTCTGTGTCATGTACTGGAAAGTCCAATCCATGGAGGCCCCACCTCACAATTTTCAGGACTTAAAGGAGCTTCTGCCAGATACCATAGGGCATCTTCAGAGGTCTTGTAGAGTCTAGGCCACACAGGGTAGGTATGTTTGGCAATATTGAGCAGGAGTTTATGGTTAATCAGCATACTTATCTATGTGAGTAAATTATTTTCACTTATTATGCAAGCATAATACAGCAGGCCTTCTACAAGATCACTCTGTTGTTTTAAAAGTTGCAGCATAACTTTAATTTATCAGACTTTTCCGTAATCTAACAGTTAAGTAATCCCACAGATACATTAGTGCTAGATGTACACCTGTACTAGATGGTTGGAGGGCCGTTTGTGGTTAATACTTGCTAATATTGTCTTAAATCATCCTCTGATTTTAATAGGCTGGAAGCCAATTTGATGCTCTGTGCTCTTACAATTCTGCCGAAATTATTTGCTAAATGAATTTCTAATGGATAATTTCAAATGCAAAAAAGCAGCATAGGAGTTAGTGGTTTTGCAATATGTGATATCAATTGTCCATTTATCCCGGCAGCACGGTGGAGCATGGATCAAGCATGAGGAGGGTTTAATGTACAGCTATATCTCCTAATACCACTTTAGTGCAGTGTGTGAGAAAAGAGGTCACATCAAGGTTTTTACCCTTCATGAACAGGAGAGTAACCACCAGAGCAGAGTCCTGTTTACTGGATATATCGACTGGGACTGTCCCTGTATGTGCTAAAGTCTTTATGCAAATTCAATATATCTCCCATCACTTGTCTTTTACGTCTACAACCTTTCACAGGATGGCTTGCATACAGAAAAGTTAACATAACCTTTGCTGGGTCTATCAAGCACAACCTCTATCTGCAAATGCAGTAAGAATGGTAGGAAAAGTAGTAGGAAAGTCCAAGGAACATGTACAGTCGTGGCCAAAAGTTTTGAAAATTACATAAATATTGGAAATTGGAAAAGTTGCTGCTTAAGTTTTTATAATAGCAATTTGCATATACTCCAGAATGTTATGAAGAGTGATCAGATGAATTGCATAGTCCTTCTTTGCCATGAAAATTAACCTCAATCCCAAAAAAAACTTTCCACTGCATTTCATTGCTGTCATTAAAGGACCTGCTGAGATCATTTCAGTAATCGTCTTGTTAACTCAGGTGAGAATGTTGACGAGCACAAGGCTGGAGATCATTATGTCAGGCTGATTGGGTTAAAATGGCAGACTTGACATGTTAAAAGGAGGGTGTTGCTTGAAATCATTGTTCTTCCATTGTTAACCATGGTGACCTGCAAAGAAACGCGTGCAGCCATCATTGCGCTGCATAAAAATGGCTTCACAGGCAAGGATATTGTGGCTACTAAGATTGCACCTCAATCAACAATTTATAGGATCATCAAGAACTTCAAGGAAAGAGGTTCAATTCTTGTTAAGAAGGCTTCAGGGCGTCCAAGAAAGTCCAGCAAGCGCCAGGATCGTCTCCTAAAGAGGATTCAGCTGCGGGATCGGAGTGCCACCATGCATTTTCCAGCACGATGGAGCACCGTGCCATAAGGCAAAAGTGATAACTAAGTGGCTCGGGGACCAAAACGTTGACATTTTGGGTCCATGGCCTGGAAACTCCCCAGATCTTAATCCCATTGAGAACTTGTGGTCAATCCTCAAGAGGAGGGTGGACAAACAAAAACCCACTAATTCTGACAAACTCCAAGAAGTGATTATGAAAGAATGGGTTGCTATCAGTCAGGAATTGGCCCAGAAGTTGATTGAGAGCATGCCCAGTCGGATTGCAGAGGTCCTGAAAAAGAAGGGCCAACACTGCAAATACTGACTCTTTGCATAAATGTCATGTAATTGTCGATAAAAGCCTTTGAAACGTATGAAGTGCGTGTAATTATATTTCACTACATCACAGAAACAACTGAAACAAAGATCTAAAAGCAGTTTAGCAGCAAGCTAATATTTGTGTCATTCTCAAAACTTTTGGCCACGACTGTAGATGTGAATCACTGAAAATGGGAATGGGAGACCGGTAGGCCGAGGGGGGAAACCGGTAGGCCCGGAAAGGAGACCAGTAGGCCCGGGGAGGAGACAGAGGGGAAGACTGGTAGACCCAGGGAGAGACAGTTATCAGTTCCTGAGCTTTTGTCCTCATCTTGGCAGAGGAGCATTTGTGCAGCCCTTAAAGCTAACAACCATAAATCAGTCCCACTTGTCCATAACCTAAAGACTGAGAAATCACAACTGGTTATGTAGTAAGACAGTGATCAAAAGTTTATTGTGAAGTTCATAAACAAAAACCTACCAATGTGTCTACAATAAAGAAATTCTACAAAGTACAGTTCAGTGACTGATATTAAAGGGGTTCTCCGGGCTTAACCTTTTTTTTCCTTTAAAAATCTAACCTGTGGAGGAAAGATTAGATCTGCTCCCGGTCACGTGGTCCCTCCAGATGGCTTTTCTTTGCTTCCGGCCGAAGTCCGTCTTCTTATCATCCTGTCTTTGTTTCCTTTCTCCAGTAGGAGACAGATAGTCACGAGTGACGTCACTGCCTCCTGCTGGAGAAAGCGCCGGCAGTCTTCACAGCGCACTAGGCTGAATGCTAGTGCGCATGTTCAGGACCGCCGGCCGCTCTCTGCAGTGTACAGGCCTAGTGTGAAGCCTGTACGGACTCCTGCACAGCGCGATGTAAGCGCTGTGCAGGAGTGACAGCATAGCGATCAGCCACAGAGGCTGATCGCTATGCTGCGGATCTCACTTGGGGCACTCACTGGCAAATTGGGGATGGGGGGCGGCACTGTGGAATTGTGGATGGCACTCTGGGGCAATGAGGATGGCACTGGATTTCACTGGGGCACAGTGGATGACACAAAGGGGTAATGGATGGCACAAGGGGGTAATGGATGGCACAAGGGGGACAATTGATGGCAAAAAAGGGGGCACTGCATGGCATAGTCGGGGTACTGGATGGTACTAGGGGGCACTGGCTGACAAATAGGGGGCATTGGATGGCACTAGGGACACTGGATGTCACTGTTATGGGGGCACTGTGGATGTCACTGTTATGGGGGCACTGTGGATGTCACTGTTATGGGGGCACTGTGACTGTCACTGTTATGGGGGCACTGTGGATGTCACTGTTATGGGGGCACTGTGACTGTCACTGTTATGGGGGCACTGTGACTGTCACTGTTATGGGGGCACTGTGGATGTCACTGTTATGGGGGCACTGTGGATGTCACTGTTATGGGGGCACTGTGGATGTCACTGTTATGGGGGCACTGTGGATGTCACTGTTATGGGGGCACTGTGGACGTCACTGTTATGTGGGCACTGTGGATGTCACTGTTATGGGGGCACTGTGGATGTCACTGTTATGGGGGCACTGTGGATGTCACTGTTATGTGGGCACTGTGACTGTCACTGTTATGGGGGCACTGTGGATGTCACTGTTATGGGGGCACGGTGGATGTCACTGTTATGTGGGCACTGTGGATGTCACTGTTATGGGAGCACTGTGGATGTCACTGTTATGTGGGCACTGTGACTGTCACTGTTATGGGGCACTGTGGATGTCACTGTTATGTGGGCACTGTGACTGTCACTGTTATGGGGGCACTGTGGATGTCACTGTTATGGGGGCACTGTGGACATCACTGTTATGGGGGCACTGTGGACGTCACTTATGTGGGCACTGTGGACGTCACTGTTATGGGGGCACTGTGGATGTCACTGTTATGGGGGCACTGTGGATGTCACTGTTATGGGGGCACTGTGGACGTCACTGTTATGGGGGCACTGTGGATGTCACTGTTATGGGGGCACTGTGAACGTCACTGTTATGGGGGCACTATGGACGTCACTGTTATGGGGGCACTGTGGATGTCACTGTTATGGGGGCACTGTGGAAGTCACTGTTATGGGGGCACTGTGGACGTCACTGTTATGGGGGCACTGTGGATGTCACTGTTATGGGGGCACTGTGGATGTCACTGTTATGGGGGCACTGTGGACGTCACTGTTATGGGGGCACTGTGGACGTCACTGTTATGATAGGGCTCGTGCACAGAACCGTATCTGTTTTGCGGTCTGCAAGTCGCGGATCTATTAAATAAGGTTACTGTCCGTGTGCGATTCACATTTTTTTGCAGTCCCATTGAGTTCTATGGGTTTTAGATCTGCATTATGTGGGCCAGAATAGGACATGTTCTATCTTTCGCAGAACTGACACACGGATGTGGAGAGCACAGGGACGTCAGCAGTGTGTTTCTTATATCCGTATGTCAGTTCCAGTAAAGACAGAACATGTCCTATTCTGGTCTTCAAAATGAGGACCTCAAATCCATGGAACTCAATGGGCTCTGCAAAAAATGTGGAGGGCAAAATGGATACGGTTGTGTGCACACTGAAGATAGTGAGGAAAGATCCTGTGGACGGGCAGTGATGGGATTAGATACACAGCTCAGCAGGCAGTATCGCACACAACAGGCTCTGTATCAGGCACACATACATGTTAGGATTAGATACAGATGTGTTTGGATACGCTTGCCGATTCCAGCTGTTTATTACACTCTGGAGATGGTGAGGAAAGAGCCTGTGGACGGTCAGTGATGGGATTAGATACACCGCTCAGCAGGCTGTATCACACAGGATAGGATTAGATACACATGTGAGGGCAGAGCCTGTGGACGGTCAGTGATGGGATTAGATACACCGCTCAGCAGGCTGTATCACACAGGATAGGATTAGATACACATGTGAGGGCAGAGCCTGTGGACGGTCAGTGATGGGATTAGATACACAGCTCAGCAGGCTGTATCACACAGGATAGGATTAGATACACATGTGAGGGCAGAGCCTGTGGACGGGCAGTGATGGGATTAGATACACAGCTCAGCAGGCTGTATCACACAGGATAGGATTAGATACACATGTGAGGGCAGAGCCTGTGGACGGGCAGTGATGGGATTAGATACACCGCTCAGCAGGCTGTATCACACAGGATAGGATTAGATACACATGTGAGGGCAGAGCCTGTGGACGGGCAGTGATGGGATTAGATACACAGCTCAGCAGGCTGTATCACACAGGATAGGATTAGATACACATGTGAGGGCAGAGCCTGTGGACGGGCAGTGATGGGATTAGATACACAGCTCAGCAGGCTGTATCACACAGGATAGGATTAGATACACATGTGAGGTCAGTGATGGGATTTAGACACTGAGTGAGAAGTAGATTCCGGTCTCTGCAGAAGGACACAGGAGTTGTAGTGGGTGTGGCTCCTGAAGACAGAGCAGTGCGGGGGGCGTGGCCAGCCTGTGACTCATCTCTGTGCACTGCAGCCAGGCTTGTGTGTCAATAAAGTTATGTATTCAACAAAACAAGAAGGGGAGAAAGTACACAGATCTGATGTCTTCCAGGGGGGAGGACATGAAAAGCAGGTATTGGGGGCATATGTATGCATGGTGAGGGGTGTTGGGAGCACATACATTTTATTTTTATTCTGAACTAAACAAAAAAATAATAATAATTATACTAAGTTTCAGTCTTCACCCCAGCGCTCATTTTCAGGCCCCCTAATATTAGTTTGCAACCTGCTTCTAGTTCTAGACTTCTCTCTTGTGGATGTGTCCCTTACAGTAACACATGTGGAACGTGAGGTCTGTGTGTCCAGGATTCTGCTGCCATCTCCCCATGTACAGTATGTGCGAGCTGCCCTCCCATGTACAGTATGTGCGAGCTGCCCTCCCATGTACAGTATGTGCGAGCTGCCCTCCCATGTACAGTATGTGCGAGCTGCCCTCCCATGTACAGTATGTGCGAGCTGCCCTCCCCCCATGTACAGTATGTGCGAGCTGCCCTCCCCCCATGTACAGTATGTGCGAGCTGCCCTCCTATGTACAGTATGTGCGAGCTGCCCTCCTATGTACAGTATGTGCGAGCTGCCCTCCTATGTACAGTATGTGCGAGCTGCCCTCCTATGTACAGTATGTGCGAGCTGCCCTCCTATGTACAGTATGTGCGAGCTGCCCTCCTATGTACAGTATGTGCGAGCTGCCCTCCTATGTACAGTATGTGCGAGCTGCCCTCCTATGTACAGTATGTGCGAGCTGCCCTCCTATGTACAGTATGTGCGAGCTGCCCTCCTATGTACAGTATGTGCGAGCTGCCCTCCCCCCCATGTACAGTATGTGCGAGCTGCCCTCCTATGTACAGTATGTGCGAGCTGCCCTCCCCCCATGTACAGTATGTGCGAGCTGCCCTCCCATGTACAGTATGTGCGAGCTGCCCTCCCCATGTACAGTATGTGCGAGCTGCCCTCCCCATGTACAGTATGTGCGAGCTGCCCTTCCCCGCATGTACAGTAAGTGCGAGCTGCCCTTCCCCGCATGTACAGTAAGTGCGAGCTGCCCTCCCCCCATGTACAGTATGTGCGAGCTGCCCTCCCCCCATGTACAGTATGTGCGAGCTGCCCTCCCCCCATGTACAGTATGTGCGAGCTGCCCTCCCCCCATGTACAGTATGTGCGAGCTGCCCTCCCCCATGTACAGTATGTGCGAGCTGCCCTCCCCCCATGTACAGTATGTGCAAGCTGCCCTCCCCCCATGTACAGTATGTGCGAGCTGCCCTCCCCCCATGTACAGTATGTGCGAGCTGCCCTCCCCATGTACAGTATGTGCGAGCTGCCCTCCCCATGTACAGTATGTGTGAGCTGCCCTCCCCCATGTACAGTATGTGCTAGCTGCCCTCCCCATGTACAGTATGTGCGAGCTGCCCTCCCCATGTACAGTATGTGCAAGCTGCCCTCCCCATGTACAGTATGTGCAAGCTGCCCTCCCCCCATGTACAGTATGTGCGAGCTGCCCTCCCCCCATGTACAGTATGTGCGAGCTGCCCTCCCCCCATGTACAGTATGTGCGAGCTGCCCTCCCCCATGTACAGTATGTGTGAGCTGCCCTCCCCATGTACAGTATGTGTGAGCTGCCCTCCCCCCATGTACAGTATGTGTGAGCTGCCCTCCCCCGTACAGTATGTGCGAGCTGCCCTCCTATGTACAGTATGTGTGAGCTGCCCTCCCCATGTACAGTATGTGCGAGCTGCCCTCCTATGTACAGTATGTGCGAGCTGCCCTCCTATGTACAGTATGTGCGAGCTGCCCTCCTATGTACAGTATGTGCGAGCTGCCCTCCCCCCCATGTACAGTATGTGCGAGCTGCCCTCCTATGTACAGTATGTGCGAGCTGCCCTCCTATGTACAGTATGTGCGAGCTGCCCTCCTATGTACAGTATGTGCGAGCTGCCCTCCTATGTACAGTATGTGCGAGCTGCCCTCCTATGTACAGTATGTGTGAGCTGCCCTCCCCATGTACAGTATGTGCGAGCTGCCCTCCTATGGTCCTTCCACCCCTCCGAACTGTAACCTCCTGCTACAGAGAAAGCCTTAGAGGGAGTCTGTCAGCAGTCTTGACCATGCTAACTGCTGGCAGCACTAGGCCGAGGCTGGGGAGAGCAGTGTGAATACTGTGTGCTGGAGGTGGTTCTTCACTGGCCGCCTGCTCGGAGTGACAGCTGTAGAGGTCTTCTGGCTGAATGCTACAGCTGTCACTCAAATCAGAATGGAGGGGCTATAAATCAGCTCAATGCAGATAGCCCTTCACGATGAAGTCTCACCTCCAGAGCACTTGCAGGAGCAGAATCTGGCAGGATAAAACTTCATATTCACGCTATTCCCGATAATACAATCTCATTAGGCCTCTACCCAGGGCTGTCAGCAGTTTAGAATGGTAAAAGTTGATGTCAGAATCTGCAGCACCAGCAGACGGACTTACTCACATACTCCACAGAAGCAAAATAGAAGGACATTTTTTAATGAAGACTGTTTAGAAAGGTGCTTTAATTTTTTTTAGTGAGCAAATAACCCCCCAAAAAAGTGCAATAGTGTTCATAGTCTTTAAAAGGGTTTTCTGCGATTTTAATACTGATGCCCTATCCTCAGGAATTAGGTCATCAGTATCTGATTGGTGGGGATCCGACACATGGTACCCCCGCCGATCAGCTGTTTGAGAAGGCACTGACGCACCTGTAAGTGCCGCGGCCTTCTCTGTGCTTACCAAAAAAAACAGCTGTGCTCGGTATCGCACTCAGCCACATTCACGTCTACAGATGAATGTGTCTTCACTGGCCTAGGAAAAACAGCTGATCGTCGGGGGTCCCGGGTGTCAGACCCCCACCCATCAGATACTGATGACATATCCTGAGGACAGGTCACCAGGATTTAAAATCTTGGAAAACCCCTTTAAATAAACGAATTGAAAAACAGAACACAAATTCTTCTTTCAAGTCTAAGTTTAGAAAAATGGAAGATGTTGTAGACTTCCTTACTTTCAAGTACTGAACCTAACTTGCCTAATTTCATATCGTGAGAGCCAACCTAACCATCATCAGGTGTTTCTTCGTGGTCTACGTTCTTGGACTGTAAATGTGTGACTATGACCTTCCCTGGTAATGAATGAAGTATGACTACTTGGGGTGGGTGTTAAAATGAGAACGTGCCTGTAACCTATGCTCTTTGAAGCCTACAAGCTACAAAAATCACTCCTCGAAATTTCAATTTTGATACATGTTAGACAGGTAGGAGGGGACATTTACAAAACTCACTGCCAGGAAAAGCAAATTGTGTTTGATTGTAAATATGTACAAGGCTAGAATCCATCGACCAGACATGACATTTAAACCTAATATTGTGTAGGTTTCCCTTTATGCCGCTAAAAAAGATCCTATTATTCCTGCAGCCTCATTAAACCAGACTTGTTTTTCCAGCACATTCCACAGATTCTCTATCGGTTTGAGATTTGGGGAATTCGGAGGACTGTCACCCCCCTACAACTCTTTGTCTTGTTCTTCACACCATTCCTGAATAATTTTTGCAGTGTGGCCAGGGCATTATCCCGCTGAAAGGGGCCACTGCCATTAGGGAATACCATTACATAGAAACATAGAATGTGTCGGCAGATAAGAACCATTTGGCCCATCCAGTCTGCCCAATATACTGAATACTATGGATAGCCCCTGGCCCTATCTTATATGAAGGATGGCCTTATGCCTATCCCATGCATGCTTAAACTCCTTCACTGTATTTGCAGCTACCACTTCTGCAGGAAGGCTATTCCCTGCATCCACTACTCTCTCAGTAAAGTAATACTTCCTGATATTACTTCTAAACCTTTGCCCCTCTAATTTAAAACTGTGTCCTCTTGTAGCAGTTTTTCTTCTTTTAAATATGCTCTCCTCCTTTACTGAGTTGATTCCCTTTATGTATTTAAAAGTTTCTATCATATCCCCTCTGTCTCGTCTTTCTTCCAAGCTATACATATTAAGGTCCTTTAACCTTTCCTGGTAAGTTTTATCCTGCAATCCATGTACTAGTTTAGTAGCTCTTCTCTGAACTCTCTCTAGAGTATCTACAGTGGGGGAAATAATTATTTGACCCCTCACTGATTTTGTAAGTTTGTCCAATGACAAAGAAATGAAAAGTCTCAGAACAGTATCATTTCAATGGTAGGTTTATTGTAACAGTGGCAGATAGCACATCAAAAGGAAAATCGAAAAAATAACTTTAAATAAAAGATAGCAACTGATTTGCATTTCATTGAGTGAAATAAGTATTTGAACCCTCTAACAAAAAAAGACTTAATACTTGGTGGAAAAACCCTTGTTTGCAAGCACAGAGGTCAAACGTTTCTTGTAATTGATGACCAAGTTTGCGCACATTTTAGGAGGAATGTTGGTCCACTCCTCTTTGCAGATCATCTCTAAATCCCTAAGGTTTCGAGGCTGTCTCTGTGCAACTCTGAGCTTGAGCTCCCTCCATAGGTTTTCGATTGGATTAAGGTCCGGAGACTGACTAGGCCACTCCATGACCTTAATGTGCTTCTTCTTGAGCCACTCCTTTGTTGCCTTTGCTGTATGTTTTGGGTCATTGTCGTGCTGGAACACCCATCCACGACCCATTTTCAGTTTCCTGGCAGAGGGAAGGAGGTTGTCGCTCAGGATTTCACGATACATGGCTCCGTCCATTTTCCCGTTTATGCGAATAAGTTGTCCTGTGCCCTTAGCAGAAAAACACCCCCAAAGCAAAATGTTTCCACCCCCATGCTTGACGGTGGGGACGGTGTTTTGGGGGTCATAGGCAGCATTTTTCTTCCTCCAAACACAGCGAGTTGAGTTAATGCCAAAGAGCTCTATTTTGGTCTCATCAGACCACAGCACCTTCTCCCAGTCACTCTCTGAATCATTCAGGTGTTCATTGGCAAACTTCAGACGGGCCTGCACATGTGCCTTCCTGAGCAGGGGGACCTTGCGAGCCCTGCAGGATTTTAATCCATTGCGGTGTAATGTGTTTCCAATGGTTTTCTTGGTGACTGTGGTCCCTGCTAATTTGAGGTCATTAACTAACTCCTCCCGTGTAGTTCTAGGATGCTTTTTCACCTTTCTCAGAACCATTGACACCCCACGAGGTGAGATCTTGCGTGGAGCCCCAGAGCGAGGTCGATTGATGGTCATTTTGTGCTCCTTCCATTTTCGAACAATCGCACCAAAAGTTGTCACCTTCTCTCCCAGCTTCTTGCTAATGGTTTTGTAGCCCATTCCAGCCTTGTGCAGGTCTACAATTTTGTCTCTGACATCCTTGGACA
This sequence comes from Bufo bufo, assembly GCF_905171765.1. Taxonomy (NCBI): domain Eukaryota; kingdom Metazoa; phylum Chordata; class Amphibia; order Anura; family Bufonidae; genus Bufo; species Bufo bufo. The sequence goes on along the minus strand of NC_053398.1, from coordinate 119,599,712 downwards.
GCTCTTTGGTCTTTCCCATGTTGGAGAGTTTGGAGTCTGCTTGATTGATTGATTCTGTGGACAGGTGTCTTTTATACAGGTGACTAGTTAAGACAGGTGTCCTTAATGAGGGTGACTAATTGAGTAGAAGTGTCTAACCACTCTGTGGGAGCCAGAACTCTTAATGGTTGGTAGGGGTTCAAATACTTATTTCACTCAATGAAATGCAAATCAGTTGCTATCTTTTATTTAAAGTTTTTTTTTCGATTTTCCTTTTGATGTGCTATCTGCCACTGTTACAATAAACCTACCATTGAAATGATACTGTTCTGAGACTTTTCATTTCTTTGTCATTGGACAAACTTACAAAATCAGTGAGGGGTCAAATAATTATTTCCCCCACTGTATATCCTTCTGGAGATTTGGCCTCCAGTACTGCGCACAATACTCCAAGTGAGGTCTCACCAGTGTTCTGTACAGCGGCATAAGCACTTCACTCTTTCTACTGCTTATACCCAGGGCCGCTGATAGAAATCATGGGGCCCCGTACAGCATACATGACGGGGCCCCCTTCAGCTCCACCCCCTGATCCCTCCTTCAGCCACACCCCTGGCCCCGCCCTTGGCCCCTCCCCAGACGCCGCCTTGAAACAACATGCAGATTTGTCTACAAGTGATATTTATTTTTCTCCAGCCAGTTATAAGTTTTATTATCCAAAATAAATACTGTTTTCAGATGAGAACAGACCTCTTTAATATCAATATGTAATAAAAAAACATTAATGAATAAATGAAGTGGTATTTTGAAAAAATTAGGAAGATTAAACAAATGATAAAGGTGGAAAAAAAACAACAAGCCAGGTCTCGTTAAAGATAGTTTACTGTAGACAACTCAACTACAGTGGGGTAGCCAGGCCTGAAATAATAATTAGAGTGAGCCTGCAGACAGTAGATCTTGACCCCCCCCCCCCCCCAAACAAGTACATTCATACCTGTTATCCTGATTCCTGGCCCCAGGACAGAGTCACTTCCTCCTTCACTGTAGATAGACTGTAGTAGTAGCGCTGGCTGCTGTGCTGTCTGCCTCCCTGGATTCCTGGATTCGCTGCCCGGAGTGTCACAAATTTTTTTATTTTTTTTCCTTTCTTCACTGCCAGTGGTGCTTTTCCTTCTCTCACTCTCTTCCCTGGCGCCGCGGAGGGAGAAGAATCACTCCGCGGCGCCAGGGAAGGACAAGCTGGCCGGGACTTGATTCTGCAGAGCAGACTGAGCAGAGCAGAGGAGCGGGCGCGGGAGAGAGAAGAGAAGAGATACTCTTCCGCGCCCGAAACAGAGGAAATAGTCCCTACCTGCTGCCGCATACAAACGGAGCAAGCAGGCAGGTACTGAGCGGCGATTTAAAAAAAAAACAAAAACGTAGAAAGCAGGGGGGGGGGGGTACGACGGCGTTTGACTAGCGGTCAGGGCTGTGGAGGTTTTTTTTTTTTTTTTTTTTAAAACATTAATTGGTTATGTCGAGGCTGCCCGGGCCCCCCTGCCAGCCGGGCCCGGTACAACTGGGCCAGCTGTACTGGCCTATCAGCGGCCCTGCTTATACCTCTCCCTATACATCCAAGCATTCTGCTGGCATTTCGTGCTGCCCTATTACATTGTCTTCCCACCTTTAAGTCTTCTGAAATAATTACTCCTAAATCCCTTTCCTCAGATACTGAGGTCAGGACTGTGTCAAATATTCTATATTCTGCCCTTGGGTTTTTACGCCCCAGGTGCATTATCTTGCACTTATCCACATTAAATTTCAGTTGCCAGAGTTCTGACCATTCTTCTAGTTTTCCTAAATCCTTTTCCATTTGTCGTTTCCCTCCAGGAACATCAACCCTGTTACATATCTTCGTGTCATCAGCAAAAAGACAAACCTTACCAGCGAGGCCTTTTGCAATATCACTTATGAAGATATTAAACAAAATCGGTCCCAGTACAGATCCCTGTGGAACCCCACTGGTAACATGACCTTGTTTTGAATGTTCTCCATTGACTACCACCCTCTGTTGTCTGTCACTCAGCCACTGCCTAATCCACTCAACAATATGGGAGTCCATGCTCAATGACTGCAGTTTATTGATAAGTCTTCTATGTGGGACAGTGTCAAAAGCCTTACTAAAATCTAGATATGCGATGTCTACTGCACCTCCACCGTGTATTATTTTAGTCACCCAGTCAAAAAAATCTCTAAGATTTGTTTGACATGATCTCCCTGAAGTAAACCCATGTTGTTTTTCATCTTGCAATCCATGACATTTTAGATGTTCCACAATCCTATCCTTTAATAGGGTTTCCATTAATTTGCCTACTATTGATGTCAGACCATTGTCACGAAGGTGTACATATCTGTACAATGTTTAGGTAAGTGGTGTGGTCACAGTAACATCCATATGAATACCAGATTCCAGGATCCAAGTTTTCCTAGCAGAACATTGCCAACACACTGCCTCCATTGCAATTTCTCAGCAGTTTGTGCTACACTAGCTTTTCTGTTGGATCTGACCAGATGGGCTATCCTTCACTCCCTGCCTGCATCTGCGAGCCTTGCCTATGACTCTGCCTTTTCACTGGTTGTCCTACCGTGGACCACTTTTGGCAGGTAACTAATCACTGCACACCAAGAACACCCCACAAGACCTGCCATTTTGTTGGTGATCTGACCCAGTCATCTAGCCTCTGGTATTTTCCCTGGTGATATTGATAGTGCAAAGGGTTCCAGAAGCTGCACCAGTGGTGGTCATCTGATTGTTGAGGTGACTGTTTTAGAGAAGAGGCTGCCTTGATGGAACAACCCTTTTAAGTGCTTAGGCTTTGTTAACATCTCCCTTAAAGGTGTTGTGCAAAACCCCCCAACTTGGTTGGACCAGTAAAGGAAAGCTTATTTTCCCTCCTCCAGGCCTGGGCTCCCTCGTTGTAAATATTCGGTTTGACATTGCCTGCAGCTTATCACTGACCGTATCCTCTTGCATCATGTGACCTGCGGCAGTGATTGGCTGCAGGGGCGATGTCAAAATGGATGTTTACAGCGATGGAGCCCAGCAGAGCATAGCAGGCCCAGCCAAGTGTGGGGGGGAGTACTTGCACAATCCCTTTAAGGTATTTTTCTGGCATAAAGATGGCATTTATGCTGGAAACCTGCAGGTTCCTATTAGGATGAATTGGGATCTGGCAGAGCCTGGCTATACCGGATACGGTAACACCTGTAGTCTGCTCCTCCACTGGAACAGACTACCTGACTTGCCTTAACAGAGATATGAATGACGCCTTAGAGGGACATACCAATTAGTCAAACTGAGATGATGATGGAAGGCATAAAATGCATTGGGTCATTCTTTTGTCAAACTTCGCGCCTAAATGCTCCATGATCTTATCAACCAATCCAGTAATTTCAAGGTACACACAACACTGGGCAACTAAGTGTGCTAATCTCCAAGTGCCATGCTTTCCTGTATACATCCCATCAATGAGACCTGCTAAGCCGAATGTGACTATCCATTATCAGTCTATTAATGGTTTCAGCAGCGCAGGGATTGTGAATGGCTATTACGTAATGCTCTAACAACCTGTGCATTAGGGGAATGACTAGCAATTTAGCTATAAAGACCAGGAAACAGAATCAAGTATTTAATGTATATTGCCATATTTCTAAGTAGCAATTTATGTTTATATGGCTTTCTCCTCCAGGCTGTGAGAACCATCAGTACACACAATGCAAACATCACTTTATATGATAAATCTCCCCTTTTAAAGCACTCTGGACAATTATAGCGGGTTAAGGAAAACGTGCTAAAACCCACTGAACATACAAAGTGCGGGAAGCGTAATATACTGCACAACCATCAGCCCTTTGCTCTGACTTAGGCCTCCTTCAGCCACAAAATCTAGGGATTGTTCTGCATCTAAAGAAGCCTGTGAGATGAGCTGAAGGGTAGACCTCAATAAACATTTACTCTAAGGCTTTTGCACAGAAATAATTTAGCAAAAAGTTAAAATGATTGCATTTTAATGGGCTCTTCATGCCATGAACAGTAGACATGTAAGAAATTCACATTTCTTGGGTTTCCAATGTTGGGACCCAAGCAATGCTTTGACTGAAGGTCAGACCACATTGGTCCCTCAACCACATAAGATACTCCCTGAATTAAAGATAGAATTATTTGCTTAGTTACAATTTACTAATTACACTGCCAACATTTTCATAAAATACATTTTCGGCAACAAACACACTCTTCTTCAGGCAGAATTTCATTCGTTTTGTGTTTGCTGCCACCTACAAACATGAAACTGATGATATTCTCTCTGAAGAAGAGCATGTTTTTGGTGGAAATGTTGTACTTTAATACAAATGTTAGCGGTAAGATTAATAGATTATAGCTAAGCAAATAATTTCCCTGAGTGATGTCTCTAATTCCTGGAATATTGCAAAACTAATAGACCACAGTACTCTTTCAGATACTGGCAAAGTTGGGTGCACGTCTGAATTATGTTCTTAGGCTCCACCTCAAGAACTTTAGAAATCACACAAGTATGTAGACAGCACTCCAGGATAATGATGAAAAATACCTGGTAGTTTATTTCATTTCAGCCGGACACAGTGGTACACAAATTGCAACGTTTCGGGCTATCATAGGCCCTTCATCAGGCTGACAAAAAATAGTAAATTGACATATCAGTAAGATGTACATTGATAGAGGACAATTTTTGCTTAATTCATATGTAACGGTACAATATAGACACGATTCATACATAAAACAAAGACACATGTAATCTGTTTAAATAAACCTGCGATACATGTAATCTGTCTGAATAAACATGATTTGTTATACAAAGCATGAATGACATGTTACATAGGATATGCATTATAGCATGCTTCCTGGCTTATAGGCAGTATATTAACATAAACATGAGGCTGGAGTGGATACCACATAAATAAAGGTATCCAGACAACATCCCATGCAAAATAAGTGAAAAGTGGTATGATAGTCAGATCGGATCTATGATGATCAAGGTCATCAGAGACTTGATCCAAGTACCATAATGAATCACTGCGAGCAGGCTGAAAGTAATGAAAGAAAACACAGACAATAGTGATAAAGTGACAGAGACAATAGTGAGGAAAGTTACAGCTATAGGGGGAAGCAAACATTGTATATACCGCATATACTGCCCCATAATAGACAAGAGAATGGCAAAGTGGAGCCATTAGGCTCAAGAGCTTACCATTAACAGGACCACATTCAAAGTATAGACACAAAGTATAGCCGGCGCTAGCCTGTACTGCAAAGCGCCATGTTAAGTACAGCTCAAGTATCCCTAATTGGTGGCCAGAAGTCACATGTCCGCCCAGGTGGGCGGGACCATACGAAAATTAGGCTTGGAACACAAAGGAAGTGTTCCATGCTGCTGGGCGATCTCAAAAGGCGCTGGGTGAGCGCACAAATCTCTCACTATGGAAGAAGTCTCTGCCCTGAATCTAGGATTAGGCTTCATCCCGACTAACTACACTAATCCTTACCTATTGGACAAAGATATGTCCGTTCTATCAGATTACAAGCTTTTTTAGACATCGAGAAACCCTACTGGATGAATGACCAAGAATCTACACCCTCACCATTCCAAGAACGGATCAAGGGCTGCAGACCACCAAGCAAGTATATGCCACCAAAGAAATATGATATGGTAGAGAAATACATCTCGAAGGTCCAACTTATTCTGAATAGTCTTGAAAAAAATAGGTCTCCTAAAAAGATATAACTTGTCTAAGGGGCAACGATGTGCCTTAAAAAAAAAAAAAACTATCTGTTGACAGAAGTATAGTGATAAAGCCGGCCGATAAAGGCTCGGGGGTTGTAATAATGGACCGTATTAAATTACAAAAATTAATTTATGGGACAACTTAGAGATCATGGGACCTATCTACCTCTAGATCATGATCCCACTAGGGAGTTTCTCGTTGAACTATCCGAAATTGTGGGGAATGCCCCAAAAAGTTGAATTCTTACCACAAAGATGGTGGAATATTTAACTCCACAACATCCCCGTATACCTGTGATTTATACCCTGCCTAAGGTCCACAAAAAAAGGGAAATCCCCCCGGGAGGCCCATCGTCTCGGGTTGCGACTCAGTGTTCCAATCAGCAGCCAAGATGCTCGATAACCTCCTTAGACCCTATGCCCAAAATGGAAAATCCTTCATCCAGGACACAACGGATTTCCTTAAGAAAATCCATAAGGTGAACTTAGGAGGTAATGATCCCTTTCTAGCCACTATGGATGTATCCAGTCTGTATACCAACATCCCTACGGAAGCAGGTATTGAGTGTGTCAAAATTTCCTTACAACAGCAGGCGGAATTCTCTTTATTTGAACAAGAATTCATCTTGTCCTTATTATCCTTTGTCCTCAAACAGAATTACTTCCTATTTGAGGACCAATTTTACCTACAAATAGCTGGGACAGCGATGGGCTGTAATGTAGCGCCCACGTTTGCTGTTATTTATATGAACTTTTTTGAAGAAAAAGTGGTCTACCCCCATGTAATGTTCAATGAATATGTTTCTTGTTGGGTTCAATACATTGACGATGTGTTTTGCATCTGGCAGGGTACACAGGAAGACCTACTCGCCTTTCATCAGGCTATCAACTCCAGCGTTTCCTCCATCTCTCTCTCTTTGAACTTCAGCCGGTCTGAAATCACCTTTTTTGGATGTCTGCCTCAAGGTAAGAGATAACAGTATCACAACAGATCTGTATACAAAACAGACGTACAAAAACAGCTTACTTAGGTTCAACAGCTTTCATCCCCCTGGCCTCATTCGGTCGTTACCACGATCACAATAGATGAGAGTCAAACGTATTGTTTCAGATCAATCCATGGTTGAAGTTAGATTGAAGGAAATGTCAGAAAAATTTATTGCGAGGGGTTTTACGGCCCATATTCTTCGCACACACACACATAAAGTGGCCCTCTTGATGTCTTATAAGAGGGCGAAAAATATCAGGGATATGCTTGTTAAATCAGATCTTGGGACCAGTAGGGACAACAGTATCTAGACCACCATCACAGGCTCCCCTATTAAATGCACATATCCATGTCTCTCATGTGCCTAATGTAGTAATGTCACGAAAGGGCCCGACCTTCACCCATCCCACTTCAGGGAAAACGTATAATATCCAGGGTAATTTTTCATGTAAAAAATTAAGGATCTGTCAGCACAAGTCAAATATTCGGACCAAAAAGATTGACGCTCCCCTAGTTGAACATTTTATTTCACAGAAACATGCTATTAGTCAACTACGGTTTCAAGTGATTGACTGGATTTCTCCCTTGAGGAGAGGAGGTGATCGTCAAATGTTGTTACGAGAGAGAGAGAGAGATGATGTGGATTCGCAGCTTATGTACCCTGCAACCTATTGGACTCAATAGGGATTATCTTTTGGAGGAATAATGTTGTTAATATTCTATGAATGTTCCCCCCCTAATTTCTGATTTTGTTTCTTTTTTACCTTACAGGACCGGAACCGTCCAGTAGCGGGTGGTGACATCCGCCAAGCACGTTCTACGGTCCTTTTACTAAGGCCTCCCAGCACCCTACAATTGTTGTGTCTCATATGGGTGACTTATTATCTATCATCTACTATTGACGTATAGTACTATGCAAGTGTGGTGCAGTGCACCTATTCCATTCACCTAAATGTATTTATGGTTCTTGGATAATTGGGTATAGTTCCATGGATTCATACATGGCTAGCCTGTCCCTCTTTATTCACTATATGACTATTCAGATACTCCTTACTTCTTATTTACGGCTACAGGTGAGATTCCGTGTGGTGCCCTTACTTTGCCACTTTCCAAGTTGGCCGCTGGGAGATAACCCTGGCTTTGCGCATGCGCCACTTGGTCACTTTACTTGTATTGGCGCCTTCCCTTTCCCTGGCGCTTGCTTATTGGGGTCATTAAGCCAATTGCACCGACTGGGCGTTGTATATTACTGTTTCTGGGCTCTCCCCTTGCTGACCGGATGGCGAGATCATGTGACTCTTGCGTCACTCACAAAATTTGCATAAACGTGCCTACCCAGCGCCTTTTGAGATCGCCCAGCAGCATGGAACACTTCCTTTGTGTTCCAAGCCTCATTTTTGTACGGTCCCGCCCACCTGGGCGGACATGTGACTCCTGGCCGCCAATTAGGGATACTTGAGCTGTACTTAACATGGCGCTTTGCAGTACAGGCTAGCGCCGGCTACACTTTGAATGTGGTCCTGTTAATGGTAAGCTCTTGAGCCTAATGGCTCCACTTTGCCATCCTCTTGTCTATTATGGGGCAGTATATGCGGTATATACAATGTTTGCTTCCCCCTGTAGCTGTAACTTTCCTCACTATTGTCTCCGTCACTTTTTCACTATTGTCTGTGTTTTCTTTCATTGTTTTCTTTCATTACTTTCAGCCTGCTCGCAGTGATTCAGTATGGTACTTGGATCAAGTTCGATCTGACTATCATACCACTTTTCACTTATTTTTTGCATGGGATGTGGTATCCACTCCAGCCTCATGTTTATGTTAATATACTGCCTATAAGCCAGGAAGCATGCTATAATGCATATTCTATGCAACATGTCATTCATGCTTTGTATAACAAATCATGTTTATTTAGACAGATTACATGTGTCTTTGTGTTATGTATGAATCGTGTCTATATTGTACCGTTACATATGAATTAAGCAAAAATTGTCCTCTATCAATGTACATCTTACTGATATGTCAATTTACTATTTTTTGTCAGCCTGATGAAGGGCCTATGATAGCCCGGAACGCTGCAATTTGTGTACCACTGTGTCCGGCTGAAATGAAATAAACTACCACGTATTTTTCATCATTATCCCGGAGTGCTGTCTACATACTTGTGTGATTCCTGGAATATGTTATGACAATCCAAAAAAGAAGGATCCTAGGAGGCACAGGCACATCACAGAAAGGACTACACTGATTGCCTAACCTTAGGATCGGACATAGACTGGGGGGATCTAACTCTTGGTACCGACATAAATCAGTTGATGAAGGGGCAAGACTTAGGTCCATTTGGTAGTGGATGTGTCTGGTACACCTCATTCCTGTTTTCTTGAATGGGACAGAGTTGCTTCGAGCTATAATACCAGGTGCAACCACTGCCAAAAGACTGGACCTGAGCCTGGGAAATAATAAAAGGGAGCTGTAAAGTAAGAGAAGGAGAGCGAGCCACGTGTGTAGGACCGAAATGTACCATGGGGTTCCAGGGACAGCCTCTCACCCGAGTAGAACCGATGCTTGCTGCTGGCACTGTGGTACCAATGCATTAACAGAAGACCTACCTGAAGAAGGGGTCATTTATTCATCAATAAAGTCTATTTTTCTTCAAGAACAGACTACCTGATTCTCTTTTTGCAGCGCCGCCACGACTCCCCTTTAATCCTTCAGTCTTCTTGAAATAATAAAAGGAGGCACAGTGTTTTCTAGAGCAACACAACCCATCAATGAGCTGATTGTCAGGGGTGCCAAAAGGGGGACCAACAGCAATCTGATATTGATGACTTATCCTAGGGATAGACCATTAACTTTGTAGCCCTGGAGAACCCCTTTTAGCCTCTGATAGGGATATAATCTGCTAATGAAGCTAAATATGCTAAAGCATGAAGCCCCCCTTTAAATGATTTTTGTTAAAATCTTGTTTGTTTACTGCAAGAGAAATACGAGTGCTTGATATGCCATGCGTACTCTTCACTTTTATAGGTATATACATGGGAGTTTGAAACCAAAGAAGCTACGCAACGCAAAATGCTTGATAACTAGAAAACAAAAAAATATAATATAGTATTTGTAATTTTTCACCTCCACCCTCTAAAAAGGGAGGTCAATTATTCAAAATGAGTTGCATCAAAAAGAAAAAAAATGTAAAAATAAATAATTCTTCTGTCGAGTTGTGAAAAAATTTTTAACCGCCACAGAAATTATATTTTGAGAGAGAGAGAGGATTTTTTTGGGGAAAATTGAGGATGAATTTTATTGATAGAATTAATTTGCTCATCTCTAGTATGTAAACTTACTTGTGCTTCATAGATCAATCTCCCTCTATTTTTATGCACAGTTTCTGGTGGTAGCCTCAAACTGTCAAATAAGTGCTTTTTTATAATAATATTTTTTTTAATTTATTGTTGTGCTTATATCCTCACATAATATTTCTTTGGAAAAGAGCGAAAGCTACTCTCTCTTCCAAAAGAGAAGGAAAACAAAAATGTCTCATACCAAGAATCCAGCTCTTTCTGGGTAACTACTTTTTAATAGAGCTAAGCAAAGAAAAGTTGCTTGTCTGCCTGAGAGGCCTTGGTTGGGATACTATTTATTCTTATGAAGGACGCTGAATATGCATGAGGAGTATCATAGGCCAGTCAACCTTCCTCTGGGTTTCTGGGAAAAATTTATGAAAATTAGAACACCTTACATCTGCTGGCATCAGATAAGCTTAGGAAAGCTAATCTTAATATCTTCCCCAAAAACCCAGAGGAGCATTGCCTGGCCTACAATACTCCTTGCATGTACTACAAATATTAGGCACTCTCCGTAAAGAGAAAGAGTACCCTCCAGACAACAAATGTGCCCCCCCCCAACTTTGCTAACCCTGTAAAGGAAAGATTACTTATATGCTTCCTGGCGCTGGCCCCTTCTCCTCTGAGCCTGTGATGCTCCGCTAGGCTCCCTTGCTGTAAACATCTGGTTTGACATCACCACAGCCAACCCCGGGCCACGGCAGGGACCATCTCCCTTTACATCATGACAAATGGTCACATGATGCATGGGTTTCCACTCTCCGCCATTGGCCAGTGATTCGCTGTGGCAATATCAACCGGATATTTACAGCGGGGAGCCAGCACCTGGAAACGGGTAAGTAATCTTCCCTTTACAGGTTTTGGCCAGGTGAGGGGGAAGTTTGCAACCTGCCCTTTCCCCCTCCCCCAATTCTTGCACAACCCCTTTAAGGAAAAGTGTTCCAGAATTATTACATGGGAAATGCAAGCAAAAGTTTACTAAAAGTCAGGAGAAGTGACAGGTCCTCCTGTTTTGGAACTTTATTTATTTTAACCAGGGGCTTCCACTTGATTAATCTCTGCTAATAAAGTCTTTGAGAACCTCCCCCCAACATTCTTGGAAGGAATGATAGACAATAGCAATCAAGCTAATAAAAGTTCAATACAGTTCCTGAATACTGCCATACAATCATCAAAGACGGTGTGGAAGTCAGAGCAGGAGGCCTCTGGCCCATATTCACTACTCTCATTGTGGAGAGCACACTCATCAGATATGCTTGGAACTCATTAAAATACCAGATTACAATGTATCGGAATGAGTAAGTCATTTTTTTCCTTATAGGTTTTGACCTGGAGGACAGCAGACCATGGCTTTTTGTTAAGGAACCTCCTCTCAACAATGTAATGGGGCAGGTCTAATAATTTAATGGGTGAAAGACCTCAGTTATACTATACACTTATTATAGTGTCTTTTACTGTGGATGACGTGTAAAACGATCGAGCGAGTGCATGAACAGAGCAACTGTATTCTCCCACGTGAAGAAGACATGACCACACACCTTTACACTAGCAGCAGAAATGGACATAGAAGCACAGAACTGTAGACAGAACATTTAAAACATTCTCTTCATACAGTACAGTTTCCAGAATTGTATGGTTCATCTGCCTCCACTCCTCCACATTAACAGGCCTGGTCAGGGACACAAAAGCTGGCCATACACGAGACAGTTGTTGGCCGAATGCTTGTTTGTCCAACGGCTATCTCTCGGATCCTCCCATAAATGTGCATGCTCATGGGTAGAGGGCAGAAAACCACTGCCAGAACAGTCTGCCAGAACAGCTTATTTCCTGAGAACAAACAGATTGGGTGATTGAAATCCAACGCGCCTGATTTTTACTGACCTCCATGATGGTGGGGACAGGTAAGGGATAGGTGGTTGCCTCCACAGTGGCTAAATGTCGATTATTTGTAGTGAACAGTAGTGACATTTCAGAGGTATGTTCTCTGGAATGTCCTGGATTTTAAGAATTTGTACTTTCCAATACACCGTTGATACATATTACTGAAAATAAAAACTGCACATATACTATAAATCAGGTATTATTTCAGTTGACATTTCCTTCCCGGTTGTTTAGATTAAATTAAAAAGCCCAGTCCGTGCTTACATAGGAGAAACCCCTTATTTCTCTTACCACATAAAGCAGCTGTAGAGAGTCCTGCTTGCTGTAAACCACTCCGTTAACTTTAATATGAATTCTGCCCATTTGTTTCATCTTGCAATTTGTTGCAGAAATATTTCATTAGGATCTTGTACTCTACAGAGCTCGAAGAAAAGCCTTGCAGATAAGAAGAGAGATTGCATGACGGCTGAAGACTTTATTCTTTAAAACCTTTCACCACCTGGTTCAAATCTTCCGCTTTTAAAAGGAACACTAAACTAGATGCTTTACTTAAATTTACTGTATGGTAGAACATCATAAATAGTTCCAGGTTGTCAGCCATTCAACCTGGAGGGTTGCCTTAATGGGGTGACTGACAAGAAGTCCAAAATAAGGCCTGCTCCTGTGACCACAACTTTCTCCCCTTCAAAGCCCTTGATCACCAAGGATTTAATCAAGTACAGTTTTGTTTCCCTAGACCACCAGAGATTTAACAATCAACCTCTTAATTTCCCTTGATCACCAAGGATTTAACCAATTACCCTTTCACTGCCCTATACCACCAGTTATTTAACTATCAACCCCTGGATTTTCTTAGATCACCAAGGATTTAACCATCAACCCATGAATTTCCATTTAGCCCCATTTAAGGCCTCTTACACGCATCAATGAATCACGGAAGCATGCCTTGTTCTGTCTGTGAAGTTACGGATCCCTCAGGCACATTATAATCCATGGGTCTGTGAAAACCATGGACACAGCACAGATGCCATCCATGTTTGGTCTGTGACCATTGGTAAGAGATGCTCTGGGCACTGATTTTTAGCCTAGCAGTGTCCATGTATTACAGATGACACACGGGGTGGAAAAATCTGACACATGGACCAAACACAGATCCTTCATGGAGATCTTCACGGATGAACCACTGACCATAAGAGTGAGGACCAACATTATCAAAGGTCACAAGCAATTAAAACTGTCCAATGTCCTAGAAGACCCCCTTAATACCAACCAACAGGGAAGTCTCCATTAACACTATCACTACTCTAGACAACCAGGGATGTTACTGTTAACCACTTTCCCATCCCAAACCACAAGGAATTGCCACCCTTAACCCCATTACTAGCCCAGATTAAAAAAAAACATTGTAAAAGCTACTATTTGGCGATGTACCGTGGTATTCTCTGGGAATTATATAGCTATATATGTCTGTCTTTTGAAATTTAAAAGAAAAGATGGCGAGTTGGGGGTATTTAGAGCTATTACCAAAATATTTACACAATTTCTCTTCTAGGTTTCTCGGTCCTTTATGCCACCCCAACCCAACTCAAACTTTCTTATCAAATAGACACAGAAGCAATAGATTGGATCTGCATTGTGTTAATGAACAACTCAGAGGTAGAAATCAAATAAGCATTGTCTGTTCTCGCTCTTGATTTGACTTCCAATATATTTGTCATTGTCTGCAATGAAAAATATTGATTGGCAAATGATAAAGTTGCTTATGTTATTAACTTAGAGATAGTTCTTTAGCGTCCCACAGGTTGACAGATCTTGTATTCTGCCTTTTCCTCTAATTGGAATAGGAAAACAATGAAATTAGGGAAGTTAGAAACTTTCCACAACTATAGGAACCAGCACCGAGGAGGGCTACAATGCTGCCAATACCAATAACTTTTCTCCAAGTCACATAAGATGATACAGGTCGTTCACTACAAATTCAGTGACATTATCTGGAGGCAAGTAATACAATACCATCTTGTGACAGTTTGCTACAGATCTAGTACCAGGTATAATATGGAAGACAGAGGTGGGACAAGTCAGTAGCTCAAAGCAATGCTCAAAAATTACCATAATTGTTCCTTTGGCTGGCCAGTTGTCCAACTACATGTCCAGTTATTTTACTCCAAAGTCCCTGGATGTCATTTTTAATTCTATACATTGTCTCACTCTTTGTTAAGACTGATTTGCACTGCACAATTGTCAGGCCTTTAATGGGATCAAACGTTAGTACTGTACAAATTTTTGTTCCTATGTAAAGGTACCCCCGGTCACTCGATGAACGGGTAAAACACTTGCTCATTGGGTGAATTCATTGACACTTCAATCATCATTTCTGGGCATCAGATCATCCTATGTAAACAGTGATCTGCTGCCCAGAAACAATGATTCTGCATGAGTACATGCAAAGCTAATAGCCATCGCTCATCCCCACACAGTGGAGGGGATCGCTGCATGTAAAGATCTTCCCTCCACTGACGATCAGGCAGTTATTGGTAAAAAATGGTCCCTTCCCGATAACTGCCTGCTCAGTCGAGGCATATACACCTTTCATGTTCAACATATCAAGCTTCTACCATATTGAAAAAATGTAAATAAGACTGGCACTCACGACTATGTGTACCATATGGAACAGTAACCATTTATTAAATACATATAATCCGTAGGCTATATAACAATAAAAATAAGAATAAGAATAAAATACAAATAAAATGACATAAAACACTAGGTAACTCTATATGGATCCAAATGATGGGTCACACAGTGGCTTCAATGGTTCGTGCCCATAGTGGTATACAGTATGTATCTCCCTTAAACCGCATGAAAAGTCCCTTTATTAGCTATAGAGAAAAGGGAGGTCCAGATAGTTGAGTGGAATGAGCCCCCTCTGGATTCTGGGAGTACCGTTTCGTAAAGGCAAAAATGTATTCCTAAAAAAAGAGTCCAGATGTTCAACTTGAAAATTGTTAGTCCAAAGGTGCACAGTTTGGACTTTGTTAATCAAATCTTACAAGGAATGGACTTGGTCAGTCAGATGATACAGGGTATAGACTAATGATACAAGGTATAGACTTTGTTAGTTGGATATGAATCTTTTGGTCAGGTGAAAATAGTAGGATAGTTCTGGCGTGATTCACCCCTGCACCTATTCATCCATTGGAACATCGAGTCACATCTTTTTATGGACTGACTACAAAAAACCAGAGCGCTCCGAAGTTCTATGTCTCCGTATCTTCTACTTTCAAATTGGAGACGGCAGCGGAAAGTCTCTTCTCGCGATTCTTGCCCTGGACCACGTGACAGCCAGTAGCATGCGAGGACGCCGGTGAGCAGTCGTGGAGACGGACATCGTGGTGAGCAGCAGCACTGCCTGATGTGGTACTAGCTAACAGTCATCGGCTTTGAGAAAACAACAGCGGTAAGACGCAAAGTACCATTCACCAAATAGGATACAACATCAGTATAGAACTATCCTACTATTTTCACCTGACCAAAAGGTTCATATCCGACTAACAAAGTCTATACCTTGTATCATCAGTCTATACCAGTGATGGTGAACCTTTCAGAGACAGAGTGCCCAAACTGCAACCCAAAACCCACTTATTTATCGCAACGTGCCGACACGGCAATTTACCCTGAATACTGCAGTCCAGTATAGTACATCCTCTTTATCATTTAGCTATAATAGCCTGCCTACTCACAATGCTCTGCCTGTGCTGCGCCCTGATAAATGACAGGAAAAGTCTTGGTACATCATAAACTTTTTCCAGGGTGCGGGTGCCCACGGCGAGGGCTCTGAGTGCCGCCTCTGGCACCCGTGCCATAGGTTCGCCACCACTGGTCTATACCCTGTATCATCTGACTAAGTCCATTCCTTGTAAGATTTGATTAACAAAGTCCAAACTGTGCACCTTTGGACTAACAATTTTCAAGTTGAACATCTGGACTCTTTTTTTTAGGAATACATTTTTGTCTTTGCGAAACGGTACTCCCAGAATCCAGAGGGGGCTCATTCCACTCAACTATCTGGACCTCCCTTTTCTCTATAGCTAATAAAGGGACTTTTCATGCGGTTTAAGGGAGATACATACTGTGATCCACACTCTTCCTTTTAGCTATATTGTCAATTTATGTTTCCCTTTTTCAGGTATACAATTACCATATTTTAGAATTATGTCTGTACTAGCTACCACTATGGGCACGAACCATTGAAGCCACTGTGTGACCCATCATTTGGATCCATATAGAGTTACCTAGTGTTATGTCATTTTATTTGTATTTTTTTTTATTAATTATTATTATTATTATTATATATCCTACGGATTATCTGTATTTAATAAATAGTTACTGTTCCATATGGTACACATAGTCGTGAGTGCCAGTCTAATTTACATTTTTGCTATTTTGTTTCTTTCTGATCACTATAGACTCGAGCACCTATCCCACACTGAGGAGGCAGTGAGCTATTCACACTAATAACATTTAATTCTATCATATTGAGCTCCATTTTGGGACACTTTATTTTAGCGTGACAATGTTTAGGAAACCTAGCTGAAGCCTTCGAGGTATCATACTAGAGTTGCGCAGCATGGCATACGCGAAAATACAGTATGGGCATTCGCACTAATATATGCAATAGTGTATCTGGTGCCAAGTATAAACTAGTCTTGTTTTGACTGTCGGTACTAAGACCAGTCTAACTGGGAGGATATGTGGGACACGTCTGTCTTGTAGTAAGTGCCAGCGGGAAAACGACGTATGTAAGTACTTCTCTTGAGATAAACTATGATGCAGTAGGTTATCCAAGGGCAGGAGGTCAACTTGTGCTTTGGAGTGTCACTGTCTTGGCATGGCTAGTGCACCACTTCCTTAAAGATGACCCATTATGTCCTGTGGCTGTAGCTACTGCTCCGCAGATTCCATTACTGATATCATACTGTCCTAGGCCTCCTGGTCTTCAGCAATCAGTGTTGTTAGCTTTAGTTCCCGATATGCTAATGTAGCCGTGTACTGTTAAAGGGTGGCAATCTCAATGGGGGGTGAGTTAGAGCTCTAAGGGTAGGTTCACACTTGTGTTAAATGGATTTGGCAGGCTGTTCTATGCAGAGAACTGCTTGCCAGAGTTCACAGAATCAGGCCTAGCTGGATACTGCCGTTCACCGCTAGACCCCATGGACTATAATGGGATCTGGTAAGGTTCTGTCCACTATCTGACAAAATGCTGGTCAGACAAAAACCAGCACTTATTGTAGAAATCGACCGAATCCTTGCAGAATCCTATTATAGTCAATGGGGTCCAGTGGTGAATGGCAGTATTCTGCTAAGCTGGATCTGGTTAACTCTGGCAGGCTGTTCTCTGCTGGAACGGTGTGCCAGATCCATTTATCCATTGACAATAATGGGTTCCGGCGGGGATCCATCCTCTTACGGGCAAAATGCTGGCTTGCATCCATTGCGGGCAACTTTTTTTCCCACCCAAAAACCGGCACTTGTGCCAGAAAGCGGCAATATCTGGCTAGGTCAGATCCAGTGAACTCCAGTAGGCTGTTTTCTGCTGGCCAGCACAAATGGTGTCAGAGTTCTCGTTTGCTTCCCTTGAAGAATCACAAAAAATAAAAGGCATTGATTAATAGGACATGATGGAGCCTAGGAGAAAAAAAGAACGTGTGGCAGAATCTGTGGGGGGGGGCTCTACAACCAGGTAAAGGCTCCCAACGTAATAGGTCCTCTTTAAGGCTGCCTGTACTGTCTTAGGACCTGGTTATCAAAATGTCATTGTTCTGGGATTTTCAAAATGTTTTACTTTATTTTTGAAGAGCAAATAAAGATGATGATCACAATTCACAACCCAAAACAGTCAGACCCCCTCTACCCTAGAAAACAACGCTTGCATCTAATCGTATTTTCTCTGGATGTTACATCCAGTATCTTTACGGACGGCTTCAGAAACTTTGTCCCTAATCCTCAGAGCCAAATCCCACGGTTCGCCGTCTACTATAGACATCAGTTCAAGAACAAAGAGAGATGATGCTCTCTGTATTAAGTAGCTGTGAATTGCCGTTTTAGAGATATTCATCAGACAAAAGGAAAAAGAGGGGAGAAAAAAATAAAAAATTAGGATCTTTACAACGTGCTACTTGAAGTCAGTGGCAGGATCCAGGCTGAAGAGCAGTAATGAAACATTCATAATCTTCCAGTGCATGCTTCAGCGGCTTCTCTGATGGTTTATTATCCCACGAGGGCGGATTCAAGGTCAAAGATGCTTTGGTGTTAGTGGGAATTGAGGTGCTCATGTAAGACAAGTTTTCAGGGACGTACAATGTATCCAACAAGCAGAGGTCAAGCAGATAGCTATTATCCCGGGCTCCTCTCTCTTTTCTTCGTGACACTTTGAGGGACATCTCATAAACCTATACAAGTGTAATCATGTGTGCAATGCATTCATTATCTGGAGCTAAATTCCATGCAGGGGCCAAAAGGCTTAACGCATTAAAAATACACAAGTGATCAGACTGTTTTGCAAAAAGCCTCCAATTTTTCCAAAAATTATTATTATTTTTTAGAATTGCCTGTATTGGTACTATAAGCAATAACTTTAGTGGAAGGGACTTTTTGATAATATTAATAGGTTAGCTGAAAAATGCCCATCGCCCTGGTGGTGGGCCTATATCTCTAGAGGACAAAAGGATTGGCCAAAAATATTCAACGTGCCCCATCCAATCAATTGTGTATGAATGCAGCTATAGGAGGACATACAACATCCCATGTCTTCATACGTGTGGCCAAGGAAACAATACAGAGTTTGGAGGAATGAAGCTGCCCCCTGCCTATTTGCGGCAGCACTTCTCCCTTTAAAGCTGGTCATACACATTCAATATCTGCAGACTGACAGCTATCTCCCCCATACACGTTCGGTTGAGTATTCAACAGGTAGATAGACACAGCAAGACACTTCTGGCTTATTTCCTTGGAGAACAAAAAAAAAAAGGATCAGGCAAAAAAGTTTCACTGTGCCCGATCCTTCTCTTCCCTGACACCATCTTCCGAAGGAGAGTGGGGAGCTCCCCATACACATTAGATTGTTGGCTGAACCCATTTGGGGCCCTGTCAATCCAAGTGCAGGGACTGTGGCAGTTGCAGAGAGAGCTGAGCCTCTAGGTGTAATGGTAACGCCCCTGTTGCTCCTATAGGCTCATTTGCATATATTAAAACATCATTTTTCTCAGTAATGTGGACATGGGACCAACACAGATGCCTTCAGCTGCCAAGAGCACAGGTAACAGGTCAGCCGGTGTCATAGGGACAAATCTGCTGACAGATGCCCTTTGATAGAGGGGTGGGTTCTGCCATTCTGGATCCTCATCTATTTTAGCGGTGAGAAGAAGCAAAGGGTGCTTCTCCCTCTGGAGGACTAGACAAGTCCAGGCATTACATAGATCGTTCACAGATTTCAAAGGTAACTATGTAAGGCTTAATTTCTCCTGTGGTGACTCACAGAATTGGACACTTGCTGCCAGGTTTCCCTGCAGATTACATCCGATTATGGGGGGAACCTGTGAACAATTTATTATCAAGGAACTCTTCTAACAAAAAGAGATCATGTGAAGCGGACAACCACTTTAAACCCCTCCCCACATCGGCTGCATATATGTAGCACTATCGAGAAGTACTTTTTGCAACCCGCGATACATGTATGTGTGGTGATGGCACAGGAGCTGAGCCTATGCTATCAGCCACAGGTGCCAGTTATAACAGACACTCTGCTACGATGGCCAGGATTGGAGATGATCTGAATCTGGCCATTTAGCCCATTGGTGTTTTTTTATTGTACAAAAAATAGCAAAACATAAAAACACCAAATAGTTTGAGATCACTGCAATTGTTACGACTCGCAGAATAAACTTAAAGGGGTTGTCCCACAAAAAATATTCTACAGTTTTTAAACCAGCACCTGGATCTGAATACTTTTGAAATTGCATGTAATTACAAATTCAGTATAGCCACTGAGTTATTCAATAAAATAAAGTATCTCACAAAAGTGAGTCCACCCCTCACATTTTGTAAATATTTTAGTCTATCTTTCCATGGGACAACGCTGAAGATCTGACACTTTGATACGATGTAAAGTAGTCAGTGTACAACTTGTATAAAACAGTGTAAATTTTGTGCCCTCAAAATAACTAAACACACAGTCATTAATGTCTAAACCGCTGACAACAAAAGTGAGTACACCCCTAAGTGAAAATGGCCAAATTGTGCCCAATTAGGTATTTTCCCTCCCCGGTGTCATATGACTCGTTAGTGTTACAAGGTCTCAGGTGTGAATGCGGAGCAGGTATGTTACATTTGGTGTTATCGCGCTCACACTCTCTAATGCTGGTCACTGGAAGTTCAACATGGCTCCTCATGGCAAAGAACTCTCTGAGGATCTGAAAAAAAGAATTGTTGCTCTACATAAAGATGGCCGAGGCTATAGGAACACCCTGAAACTGAGCTGCAGCGCGGTGGCCAAGACCTTACAGAGGTTTAACAAGACAGGGTCCACTCAGAAAAGGCCTCGTCATGGTCGACCAAAGAAGTTGAGTGCAAGTGCTCAACGTCCTATCCAGAGGTTGTCTTTTCAAAATAGACATTTGAGTGCTGCCAGCATTGCTGCAGAGGTTAAAGGGGTGGGGGGTCCGCTGTCAGTGCTCAGACCATACGCCGTACACTGTGTCAAATTGGTCTGCATGGCTGTCGGAAGCCTCTTCTAAAGATGATGCACAAGAAAGCCCACAAACAGTTTGCTGAAGACAAGCAGACTAAGGACATGGATTTCTGGAACCATGTCCTGTGGTCTGATGAGACCAAGATAAAGTTATTTGGTTCAGATAGTGTCAAGCGTGTGTGGCGGCAACCAGGTGAGGAGTACAAAGACAAGTGTGTCTTGCCTGCAGTCAAGCATGTTGGGGGGAATGTCATGGTGCGTCTGCATGAGTGCTGCCGGCTGTGGGGAACTACAGTTCATTGAGGCAGGGCAGTATTCCAACAAGATAACGACCCCAAACACACCTGAAAGACGACCACTGCCTTGCTAAAGAAACTGAGGGTAAAGGTGCTGGAGTGGCCAAGCTTGTCTCCAGACCTAAACCCTATTGAGCATCCTCAAACATTGCAAGGCATCCACCAGATCCATGATGTTGCCATGGAGGAATGGAAGAGGATTCCAGTGGCAATCTGTAAAGCTCTAGTGAACTCCATGCCCAAGAGAGTTAAGGCAGTGCTGGAAAATAATGGTGGCCATACTAAATATTGACACTTTGGACACAATTTGGCTATTTTCACTTAGGGGTGTACTCACTTTTGTTGCCAGCTGTTTAGACATTAATTGCTGTGTGTTGAGCAATTTTGAGGGCAAACCAAAGTTATACTGCTATACAAGCTGCACACTGACTACTTTATTATTATAATTAAAGCGCAATTCATTCCATAGCGCTGTACATACAATAATCGGCGCACATACATAATACAGACAATTGCACTAAGCATGGACATGAGAAGCTCCAGACTGGTACAGGAGGAGAGAGGACCCTGCCCGTGAGGGCTTACAATCTACATGGGAGAAGGACACAGTAGGTGAGGGTGAAGATGGTCATGACGGTATAGAGATATAGAGGGTCACTGGTTGTAAGCTTGTCCGAAAAGGTAGGTTTTCAGGTTTATTTTGAAGGATTCCACTGTAGGTGAGAGTCTGATATGTTGGGGTAGCGAGTTCCAGAGTGTGGGGGATGCACGGGAGAAATCTTGGTGGCGATTGTGGGAAGAGGTGATAAGAGGAGAGAAGGAGAGAAGGAGGTCTTGTGAGGATCGGAGAGTGCGTGTGGGGGTGTATCGGGAAAGTAGCTCAGAGATGTAGGGAGGGGACAGGTTATGGACGGCCTTGTATGTATTTGTTAGTATTTTGAACTAAATTCACTGGGCAATGGGAAGCCAGTGAAGGGATTGGCAGAGAGGACAGGCAGAGGAGTAATAGGGTGAGAGGTGGATTAGTCGGGCAGCAGAGTTGAGGATAGATTGGAGGGGTGCGAGACTGCTAGATGGAAGGCCACAGAGGAGAATGTTGCAGTAGTCTAGGCGGGAGATGATGAGGGCTTGTACAAGCATTTTCGCAGACTCAAAGTTGAGGAGAGCGCGGATGCGGGAGATGTTTTTGAGTTGGAGGTGGCAGGTGGTGGAAAGGGCTTGGATGTGCGGTCGGAAGGAGAGGGCAGAATCCAAGGTCACTCCAAGGCAGCGGACTTAGTTGACCGGGGAGAGTGTGCAGCCATAGATCGTGATAGATAGGTCTGCTGGGGGGGTTGAGCAAGATGGGGGAAATACTTTACATTGTATCAAAGTGTCATATCTTCAGTGCTGTCCCATGGAAAGATATAATAAAATATTTAAAAAAATGTGAGGGGTGTACTCACGTTTGTGAGATACTGTATATCTGTATAGCACCACCTGCTGTTTGTTCTTTTTCTTATTTCTTTGTCCTGCTCACTGAGATGGTCGCACATGCTCAGTTTCATCCTTCAGCTGCCTCCTGAGTTGTGATAGGGAGAGCTGAGACACGCCCCCTGAGCTGCAGCAGAAAGGACACTCCTATTGATATATATCCAGCAGAGCAATGAATGAGGAGATCTCTGGATCCATGTGAGGTACAGGGCTGGTTCTAGCTTTGTCAGAGTTTGTCATGTACTGTATGATGTCCGATTTTCATTTTTTACATTAATCAAAAACAAAACCCATAAAACAACCATGGAATTGCTGTATTCTTCCCATTCAGCATGCATCCTGAAGGCTAAAATAAGCCCCATCATTAGGAGGCTAAATGGGTTACATTAAAGTCATACCGATTCTCTTCATACTGCCCACCTGTACAAATCTAGTATTAAACAGGACCTGTCCCCTCTCCTGAAATGTCTGTTTTAGTAACTACTTGTATTACTCATGTAATAACATTTCTGGAGCATCTATTCTTATGACTATGTTGTGCCATTCCTTTTTTTTAATTCCTGCTAGAAGTTATGAATAAATTGCCAACAGTTTGCAAATGAGGTCCAGCTGGGTGTTGCCAGTTGGGGATGTGTTCCTATAGTTTGATATTATCCAATCAGTCCTACCAGCATCAGACTATGCAGGGAAACACTCCTAAATGGTAACACCCAGCTGGACCTTCACTGCAAACTTCTAGCAATACATTCATAACTTCCTGCAAGAATAATAAAGGAACGGCACAACATGCAGTCATAAGAATAGATGCTCCAGAATTGTTATTACCTGGGGGACGCAAGTGGTTACTAAACAGACCTGTCAGGAGAGGAGACGGGTCCTCTTTAAGATTGTCCCAACTATCTCCGGCAGTCTCAGAGGATGTACAGAGAAGCAGTGGTCACGCTCAATTGTTGTTCCATTCATTCGGGGAACTCGGGACCCCTGTTCTTGTGATTGGTGGAAGTCAAAGGGGTTGAACCCCAAATGATCAGATAAGCTTCTATCTGAGACCTAGTGAATATGGGGGTCCAATAAGAAGCAGCAGAATGGTGGGCCAACTAGCGGTAACGTATGGCTCTTGGACAAACTTTTTATTTTGGGTTCAATATTAATGTCCTATATAAAACAGCAAAAAATTATAAAAATTGTGTTTCATTAGTAGGTCCTGATGGGGGTTGTAGTGGTCTGTTTAGACACATGGAATGCCAGAGCTACTACCCTCCTATTAGAACAAAGGCCTCTCTGGTGAGTGAGCGTGCGGTCTCATCCTGCCGCTTGTCTATGGTGCAGTGATAGACTCGCTCTATTCTTCAGTCTATCCGTCACTGTTTGACTCTCTCGCTGCGGACAAATACGCTGAGAGGTGACATCAGTCAGCGGTGGCGACTCCATCTCCCGCTACGTGCCATCTCTGTGCAGTCATTTAATCACTCACAATGCAATCGTGTTCCTCACTCTGCCCGAGACAAGTGGAGGAGAAGAACAAATATTTGACTCCGCTCTCATTCAGCTCAGTGTTTGGACTTGCTGCTACTTAGCAAAGAGGACTACTTTTGTTATCAGAAGACTGAAGTCTTCCATAGGAACACCAGCCTGTGATGTTCTGCACCCAGAGTTCAACTTCAGTCCAAAAATTAGCCCAATGTTCATCTAACTCCAATGTCACATTCATAGGGGTCCAGGAAGCTGAGATATGGGGAACTGTTTGCAGCGGTCTTCACATGATAGAAAAGAGCAAACAGAAGGTGGCGCTATACCGATACATTTTATTGAATAGCTCAGAGGCTGTACTACATCTTTAATTACATGCAACACAACTGAAGGATGGAACTGAGCATGGGCGTCCATCTCCGCGAGCTGGACAGAAAGTGGCGCTGTACACAGATTTCAGTGAATAACTCAGCGGCTATGCAAAATGTTTAATTTTAATTACATGCAATTACAAAAGTGTTCAGATCCAAGTGCTGGTTTGAAAAATGTAGAATATTTTTTATATTTTTCATGAAACAACTCCTGAACTCTGGTGCCTGCTGTTCTACCCCTCTGTGAACATTTTCTAGATATCTTTCTAGGCTTGCAAATGTTCAGAAATCCATGTACTCACTGCCAAAGCAATCCCATTGCAGTGAATGGATCTCACTATAGGGGCCCATGCACATGGCTGTTGCCCGGCCTTGTAATTCGGAAGGTGCGTTGCAGAACCCCACGAAACCACTACGTAGTGTTTCCGTGGGGGTGTCTGTCCGTGCCTCCGCACGACAAAAAAGAAAGTAGTGCATGCGCTACTTTTTTGCGGTGCGGAACGTCGGATGTGGATCATGGACTCCATTCAAGTGGATTGCAGACCTCAATTTGTGGGCCGCAGCACGGGCCCGACCTGCATACATTCTTGTGCATGAAATTTCTGTTGTACGGGATTATAAAACACCACTGTGATAATTTTAACAAGGTGGAGAAATAGATCAGTGGTGCCGTCCTCTCCATAACTTCGACACATCCTTGCTGTCTTACATTTAGACCATTTTCTATGCCTAAAACAGTTATAGAAAATGGTAACTGAGACGCCCCACTTCCTCGCCCACTTTTTTAGACCTGGCATGAGCGGGGAATTGCAGATTGTGACGCAGCATGGCATGTGACCAAACCTGCGCCAGATATACAGTACAGACCAAAAGTTTGGACACACCTTCTCATTCAAAGAGTTTTCTTTATTTTCATGACTATGAAAATTGTAGATTCACACTGAAGGCATCAAAACTATGAATTAACACATGTGGAATTATATACATAACAAACAAGTGCGAAACAACTGAAAATATGTCATATTCTAGGTTCTTCAAAGTAGCCACCTTTTGCTTTGATTACTGCTTTGCACACTCTTGGCATTCTCTTGATGAGCTTCAAGAGGTAGTCCCCTGAAATGGTCTTCACTTCACAGGTGTGCCCTGTCAGGTTTAATAAGTGGGATTTCTTGCCTTATAAATGGGGTTGGGACCATTAGTTGCGTTGAGGAGAAGTCAGGTGGATACACAGCTGATAGTCCTACTGAATAGACTGTTAGAATTTGTATTATGGCAAGAAAAAAAGCAGCTAAGTAAAGAAAAACGAGTGGCCATCATTACTTTAAGAAATGTAGGTCAGTCAGTCAGCCGAAAAATTGGGAAAACTTTGAAAGTAAGGGCTATTTGACCATGAAGGAGAGTGATGGGGTGCTGCGCCAGATGACCTGGCCTCCACAGTCACCGGACCTGAACCCAATCCAGATGGTTTGGGGTGAGCTGGACTGCAGAGTGAAGGCAAAAGGGCCAACAAGTGCTAAGCATCTCTGGGAACTCCTTCAAGACTGTTGGAAGACCATTTCAGGGGACTACCTCTTGAAGCTCATCAAGAGAATGCCAAGAGTAGGCAAAGCAGTAATCCAAGCAAAAGTTGGCTACTTTGAAGAACCTAGAATATGACATATTTTCAGTTGTTTCACACTTGTTTGTTATGTATATAATTCCACATGTGTTAATTCATAGTTTTGATGCCTTCATAGTCATGAAAATAAAGAAAACTCTTTGAATGAGAAGGTGTGTCCAAACTTTTGGTCTGTACTGTACGTCACGAAAGTGACGTATATCTGGTCATAAATGACCCCTATATCTTGATAAAGAAAAAAAAAACATTCCTACTCCTGGTGAGGAGGAGCTGCACAGAAAATAAGTCTCATGTACTGAAATTCTTGAAGCTAAAAAAAATAAATAAATGTACAGACACAAAAAAAAGTGTTACGAGAGGATATAAATCATATAAAAAATGGTGTTGAGCGAATCGAAGTTAACGAGGTGGAATTCAATCTAAATTAAGGAAAAATTCAATTTGCCACGAATCTGAATTTCTTAGCTCTTCGTGGTAACAAATCAATTTTACAGTGATGACATCACCGCACCCGACCAGTGTGATGACGTCATCACTTCACCGCGCATGAGAATTGGAGCATTTTCTTCAATCAGGATGGCAGCGATGGCCTCTCCTAGATCAAATGCAAGAGGTGAGTATGTATTTTTTTGTTTTAACCCCTGATAGGCTGAATGTGACTCTCATATACCGCGATCAGCATTCAACGCGGCATCTGCGAGGTTAAATGACAGGGCGTGGCGCGATCGCCATTCCCCGCCATTGCGCCCGCTCTATACAATGGAATGCGATTCGTTGCGAAGTAAATTGTAATAAATCGAATTTCATATCGAAGTTCGGCTAAGCAGCTGAACCGAATTTTTGAAAACTTCGCTCAACACTAGTAAAAAAAATATAACCGAGCTTATGTTTACCTCACCGACCCCCTGACGGCTACATTCACATCAGTGTGAAAATGGTCGTGTGATGGCTGTTTTTGTAAAAGGGGTCATTCACATGGCTGTGTTTTTTTTTTTTTTTTATGGCAATACGGCCCCGACTGTAATCAATGGGGCCATTTATAATGACCGTTTAGACAGGAGTGCACCCGTCTTACGGCTTTTAAAAATGGATACACTACAGAAAAATGGTCCTTTGGGGGTTAAAAAAAAAAACTCGTTCACTTGCACTCAGTCCTCACTGGAGGCAGCAGGACCTGCATTCCCAGCATGATGACGTCATCACACTGGGAGTGTCAGGTCCTGTCTCCTCTGGTGAAAAAGTGTTTCCATGCATGCAGGTGGATGAGGCGAGTTTTTTTTTTTACACAAGAAGAATGAGGACCAAAAGGGGGTAATTCTTTATGCTTGGAGCTACGAATGGGGGCAATAATAATAGTACGGCCACTATGGGGGCATTAATCATACTGAGGGTATTACAAGGGGCATTATATACATTGAGGGCATTGCAGGCGTTGAGATTTAAAAAAAATAAGCCAATTGAATTAATCCGTTTTTAACGGCCATTGAAACCACACAAGCCAGAAAATACAGTGCTGCCCATAATTATTCATATCCCTGGCAAATTTTGACTTAAAGTTACTTTTATTCAACCAGCAAGTAATTTTTTGACGGGAAATTACATAGGTGTCTCCCAAAAGATATTAAGACAATGTACAAGAGGCATTATTGTGGAAAAAAAATAATTCTCAGCTTCTATTTACATTTGAGCAAAAAATACAAGATGTTCCGCACTGGAAAATCTCAGAGGACGTGGTCGGAAGCCAAAAGTGACACCTGTGCTGGCCAGGAGGATAGTTAGAGAGGTGAAAAAGAATCCAAGGATCACCACCAAGGCCATCCTGGTGAATCTGGGCTCTGCTGATGGCAATGTCTCAAGGCAGACAATCCAATGGACACTGCACACTGCTGGGTTCCACTTCTCCAGATAAAGCACACAAAAGCTTGCTTGGCCTTTGCAAAAGCTCATCTGGACAAAGAAGAAGACTTCTGGTCTTCCGTGTTATGGTCAGATGAAACAAAAATTTAATTGTTTGGTCACAATGAAGTTTCCTTCATTTGGCGTAAAAATGGAGAAGCCTTCAACCCAAAGAACACCATCCCCACTGTCACACATGGTGGTGGGAACCTAATGCTTTGGGGGTGTTTTTCAGCCAATGGACCAGGGAACCTAATCACAGTAAACGGCACCATGAAAAAAGAGCAATACATGAGGATTCTCAACGACAACATCAGGCAGTCTGCAGAGTAACTTGGCCTTGGGCACCAGTGGACATTTCAGCATGACAACATGAGCAAAAGTGGTGAAGAAATGGTTAGCAGATAACAACATTAACGTTTTGGAGTGGCCCAGCCAGAGTCCAGACTTGAATCCAATTGAGAATCTGTAGAGGGAGCTAAAGATCAGGGTGATGGCAAGAAGACCCTCCAACCTGAAAGATTTGGAGCTCATTGCTAAAGATGAATGGGCAAAAATACCTGTGGAGACATGCAAAAAGCTGCTCTGCAATTATAGAAAGCGTTTGATTGCTGTAATAGCCAATAAAGGCTTTTCTATTGATTATTGAGAAGGGTATGAATAATTTTGGACTGGACACATTTTGCTCAAATGTAAATAAAAGCTGAAAAATGTTTTTTTTCCACAATAATGCCTCTTGTACATCGTCTTATTATCTTTTGAAAGACACCTATGTCATTTCCCGTCAAAAAATTACTTGCTGGTTGAATAAAAGTAACTTTAAGTAAAAATTTTCCAGGGGTATGAATAATTATGGGCAGCACTGTAGATGCACAAATGGTTGAAAAAATTTGCTGTATTTTCATTATACAAGAAAATAATAAAAAAATAAATTTACAAATCACAATTTCAGCACTGACAATTTTTTTCTTTATGTTATTTTGCCTGTTAAATAAAGGAGTCCACTAAAATCAAAAGTTGAAAAATCAGCCCAGATTGGCATTTCCTCCATTAGACACCAGCATAATAGCAGCTATTGGTAAATGCATCTAAATCTGCGCCCTGCTTTAGGCATAATGCAAACCATGTAAGTATGACTTTGATAAATTGCTCCTTTTCTGCCCAGGAAACGCCGTCTGTTCATTTATAGGAAGACTGCGGAGATAGCATAATATTTTCTTCAACAGCAATGGACAAGTCACTAAAAGAACAATGGCCGCTGGATCCGGAGGACACATTGATCATTGGACGCTCGTGTGAGGCATTTTATGTCATACATCATGAAGGCAATTTGCACCGTTACTAATTCTTATAATAAATATACAAATTAACTGCAGAGATCAAGGATATTCATCAACATAAAATCCAGTTTTACTGCAAAAGTTTCTGGGGATCCAACTCAGCTCTGCTACATTTTGAATGAAGGGCTATTTCTGAAAAGTTTCTAGCAGGATTCAAACTCACAACCTTCTACATTAAGAATCTTAACCCCTACACTATAGAGCATGCTCGCCCAACACTAGTGCTGAGAACTAGAGATGAGGGAATCAATTCTAAACAAATCAGATTCGTTACGAATTTCACAGAAACTCTGCCGCCAAACAAATCCCAAGTGTTGATGATTCACTTTGCGCCATTTTATTATGAGAAGCAGCTGGAAACAGGGCAGGGAGAATGAAGAGGGAGGATGACGTGAGCCTGGGAAGGTGGAGGGCTTGCCCCAATTGGGTTAAAGGCCTACAGCGAGCCTGTGAGACAATCATGGGGCAGGAGTTTGACAGGTCCTTGAGTTTTTGGGTTAGCTTAGAAGCAAAGAACCAATTCTGAACCTAGCCTGCCACGTGAAAGGACGAGTGTTGGATGTGTCTGGCAGACAGCGATTACACACACAAGGGATAGCATAGGGGTATGTTTAGTTAGGTAGATTGAATTAACAGGTAGAAAAGTCTGAGTTTTATCAGACAGGGATAGTATAGGGTTACTTAGGCTGGTTTCACACGGGCGTTGCGGGAAAATGTGCGGGTGCGTTGCGGGAACACGCATGATTTTTCCGCGCGAGTGCAAAACATTGTAATCCATCACCATGGTAAAAGATCATGTGATGGATCATGTGATGACCGGAGTGACGTCACCACAGGTCCTGTTCCTACAATCAGCAAAGAAAGAGACAGAAGGAGATGCCGGGCTGCGCGAACAAGTGGATTAAGGTGAGTTAAATTATTTTTTATTTTTTTTAACCCCTCCAGCGCTATTTTACTATGCTTTCTGTATTCAGAATGCTATTATTTTCCCTTATAACTAGGTTATAAGGGAAAATAATAATGATCGGGTCTCCATCCCGATGGTCTCCTAGCAACCGTGCGTGAAAATCGCACCGTATCCGCACTTGCTTGCGAATGCTTGCGATTTTCACGCAACCCTATTCACTTCTATGGGGCCTGCGTTGCGTGAAAAACGCAGAATATAGAGCATGCTGCGATTTTCACGCAACGCACAAGTGATGCGTGAAAATCACCGCTCATGTGAACAGCCCCATAGAAATGAATTGATCGGGATTTAGTGCGCGTGCAATGCGTTCAACTCACGCATCGCATCCGCGCGGAATACTCGCCCGTGTGAAAGGGGCCTTAGAGTTTTGATGGGTTTTATACTGAAGGCGGGTGCTGCAAGTGGAAACCTTCATGTAATTTACTGCAATCACCAAATTCCTGCACCAACCTCGATTTTTTCTGTACATGAATAGCCAACCTTAAAAAATTCATTTTTTTAAAAAAGCTTCTGCAGTTCATAAGCGTTTTATAGGCTTATTCCCAGCACCATACATTTAGCCAGAAATGCTGCCTTTTTTCCCTAAAAACAGATGCAATTTGTCTTTTGTTTATAATCAAGTGGTTCAGTTCATTTCACCAGTGTGCTTGTAGCAGGGCCTCTGTAAATTACTGAAAAGCCAGTTTCAATTTAGCTACTGTTTATAATTGTGCATTTCAGTGAATCAATATACCAGTTATTTAACACATTGTATTGCGTCAATATACCAGGTATTTAATGCAATGTACTGCGTCCATATGCTACATAGTTTAAAATAATACATTGTACTGCGTCAGTGTACCAGTTATTTAATGTGCAACATGCCTCCCCCAGGGAATGATCGGGGTTCCAGTGCATAGAAAATGCCTAGTGGCGGCCTTACTAGTTGTGGTCACGGTGCTCCTACCTGGATAACATTGCTCCCCAAGGTTGGGCTCCGCAGCATTCAAAGGAGCTGTAGCTGGAGGAATAAGCAGAGTCCAGACTTGATCAAGTTCAACAGTTTTACTTGAATAAACTTGCATCTAGATAATATTTGATCTTTCTCTGCCTCCAGCAGGTTTCGGGGTGCACTGGCAGGTCAGCTCAGACACTTTGCTTTGCCTTTCTCTGCTGTACTAATCTCTGGCTTCGGTCAGGTATCTGGACTTTTTAGAAGTTCTGGTTAGTGTTGAGCGCGAATATTCGAAAAGCAAATTTTTATCGCGAATATCGGCACTTCAAGAATTCGCTAATATTTAGAATATAGTGCTATATATTCGTAATGACGAATATTCGTTTTTTGTTTTTTTTGGGTTTAATTTTAACACAGTACTCATCAGGTGATCATCCCTCCCTTCTTCTAGCTTGTGGGCCAATGAAAAGGCTTTGTCACAGCTTAGCAACATCCCTAGCAACCAATAGAAAAGTTGCCTTCCCCTTACTATACAAGTTGCACGTATTGTGAAAAAAGATGCGCATCATTGCCGAAAATTCGCAAGCGCAAATATATTGGAGCCCTCTATCTGCATATAAAGCTATTCTAATGTTCTGCCGTGTCAACTATTTTCTCCAGTCTCAGGAAACTTATACCAGCTTGAAAAATGTAGCATAAAGTGACCCACGCCGGTATTTCGCGCGCATTACGCGAATAATACATTGCCAATTTTCGCAATCAAGAATATAATCTCGAATTTGCGAATATTCTACAAAATATTCGCAAAATATTGCAAATTCGAATATTGCCCCTGCCGCTCATCACTAGTTCTAGTACCTTTGAGTGGGGTGCCTTTGGCCGTTGACCTCCTTGTAATACCCAATCTATAAACTGCAAGGAGTCGTGCTGCTCTATGAGCTGCTTACCCTGGAGGACTCCTACTGCAGGATGGGGGAGCTCCTTTCACTGTGCCATGTATCCTTTCCTTCCAAATCTCAACTCCCTCTAGCTTCTTGCAACCCCTCCCTTGGTAGACCTAGCCCACTCTGCCCAAAAGGTGGAGAATGTAATGGTAAAATCTATTCTATCTAAAGATCTCTCTCTGCCAGATACACTGCCACCTGCTGGACAACCAGGCACAGTGCATGTAATACAATACACAAGTTGCATAGAACCTTCTGAACAGACCTGGAAACAAAAGACATAGTGGTGTCACACATTGGTAAGGCATTAGAGATAGTAGCAGGTTTTAGGAATGTAGTGCCCACTCTGGGGTACTACAAATGCATTGTAGCAGCATCAGCCATCTTGCCAGTAGCAGTAATAGTCACAGCAGCAGGACACAGTTCTCCCTCGCTTCCGATAGGCGACACATTGTTATATATTTCCACAAGCCTAATAGCAGCTTTCATCTTCCCTGGTATAGAACTTTGCATATTCATCAATGTATACTATTTTCTGCAAGTGTGATATCCTTGTGATTAGTCCTAGAGATGCTCTTCCAATTGACCTGTGATTGATGTGACTGTTGTAATGCTTGTGATCTGTAGTGATTTTATGGTCCATCCAGATCCTTAGCTTTGTTTACCTACATATAGCATCTCTCCTCATGTGCCTGAGTGTGTGATTGACTAATGAGCTAAATTACCCCTAGTTCTCTGATCACATTTCCTATAAATATAGACACAGTCTAAGGGGAAGCACTCGCAGGGGTCAGCACGAGCCAAAAGCACCATCTCCGCCATATTGCCTAAGCGCTTGGCAGTTAATCACGGCAGTTAGACCGGGCAGGAGACGGAGGTGCTGTGTGTACTACTCAAAGTTACACACAGCACAGGTATGCTACGATATTGTCTCACTCAGGCTCTGGCTGCTCTTCTCATCACTATGGCGGTCTACTTTCAAATTCAACCACACTGTCCACCCTCTGTCCATTCTCTCCACATCAGTCCCTCCCTCCTTCCCTCACCCTTGTTCAGTTCCCATACACTTTATACCCTCATACATTACACCGACCCATCTTCTTCCACGGTGCAGCTTAAAAAACTATATAAATCTTTAAACCACTTGCTGTCTCTTTCTGTTCTCCTGCTACTAGCTGCAGGGGATATTTCACCAAATCCTGGCCCTCCGTCTGTTGCTAACTTCTCCTCTGCCACACACAGAAACCCCAAAAATCGTATTAATGTTCACTGCACATCCTCTGCAGTCTCTTTTAACTGCGCACTCTGGAACGCACGGTCGGTTCGAAACAAACTACCCACAATCCACTATCTCTTCCTCTCACACTCTCTGAACTTGCTAGCCCTTACAGAAACCTGGCTTCAACCCTCTGACACTGCTTCCCTGCTGCCCTATCCTATGGTGGACTTCACTTCTCCCATACCCCCAGACCTGATGACAGACACAGTGGAGGAGTAGGCATACTACTTTCTCCACGGTGCACATTTCAGGTCATTCCCCCTGTACCCTCTCTCACATTCCCCTCTTTTGAGGTTCACACCATTAGACTCTTCCATCTATTCCCCCTGAGAGTTGCAGTTGTCTATCGTCCCCCCAGGCTGCCCCCACCAATTCCTTGATCACTTTGCAGCTTGGCTTCCTCACTTCCTATCTTCTGAATCACCAACTCTTATTATGGGTGATTTTAATATCCCCATTGATGATCCTATCTCCCCATCAGCCGCTCACTTTTTCTTTAACCTCCTCTCTTGGCCTATCACAACTTACTTCCTCTGCCACGCATGAACAGGGCAATATACTTGATCTAGTCTTCTTCCGTCATTGCTCAGTCTCAGACTTTAGTAACTTATCCTTCCCACTTTCTGACCACAATCTTCTTCTTTCATTTACCATAAAGACCTCTCACTTTTCTCATGACAATCCTACTTTTCACATTTACAGAAACCTGAACACAATTGACTGCCAGCAACTTATTAACACCCTACAACTAGCTCTTACCCCAATCACTTCCCTCCCCTGTCCAGACTTGGCTGCCAAACATTACAACCAGACCCTCAAAACCACCCTAGATGAAGTTGCTCCAAAATCAATCCGACCCTCTCGACACAGAACACTGAAACCCTGGCACACACCTGAAAAACGTTTTGTACAGCGCTGCTCCAGATGTGCAGAACGCTTATGGAGAAAATCGCGACTATCAGCAGACTTCCTCCATTGAAAATTTATGCTCAAAACATACAATTTGGCTCTCAACATTTCCAAACAAAAGTACTTCACCTCTCTCATCTCCTCACTCTCAAATAACCCAAAATGACTGACACATTTCATTCCCTTCTAAGCCCTAAAGTTTCAGAACCTGTCACTGACCCTTGCACTGATGGCATGGCCACTTACTTCAGAGACAAGATTGGCAGTATCCGGCAGGAAATAATCTCTCAGTCCCCAAATAATTTTAATCCTCTTCCCTCCAATTCCTCCACATGCTCTCTGTCCTCTTTTGACCCTATAACAGAGGAAGAAGTCTCCAGGCTTCTCTCTTCTTCTCGACCCACCCTGTAGCAGTGATCCTATTCCATCACACCTCCTCCAGTCCCTCTCGCCGGCTGTCATCACTCACCTAACTACAATTTTTAACCTCTCTCTCTCTTCTGGTATCTTTCCCTCCTCTTTCAAACACTCTATTATAACCCCACTACTAAAGAAACCATCTCTTGACCCGACCTGTGCTGCTAACTACGACCCATTTCTAACCTCCCCTTCATCTCTAAACTCCTTGAACGTCTTGTCTACTCTCGCTTAATAAGCTATCTCTCTGCAAACTCTCTTCTTGACCCCTTACAATCTGCCTTTCACCCTCTTCACTCTACAGAAACTGCCCTTACTAAAGCATCTAACGATCTCCTAACAGCAAAAAAAAATAAAAAATGGTGACCATTTGCTACGGATTCTGCTGGATCTCTCTGCAGCGTTTGATACCGTAGAACATAAACTCCTCCTCACCATACTCCACTCAATTGGCCTTAAGGACACTGCTCTCTCTTGGTTCTCTTCCTATCTCTCTGGCTGCTCCTTTAGTGCATCATTCGCTGGCTCTTCTTCTTCAGAAGATTTGGCTTTCGATACCATCTCTATGCTGACGACACCCAACTATACACTTCATCCCCTGACATCACCCCTGTTTTACTCTAAAACACCAGTAATTGTCTGACAGCCGTCTCTAACATCATGTCCTCTCTGTATCTAAATCTGAACCTCTCAAAAACTGAACTTCTTATCTTTTCCCCATCTACTAACTCACCTAAACTTGATATTAAAATTTTGGTCTGCAGCACTATCATAACTCCTGTGCAGCAAGCCTGCTGTCTTAGGGCTACATTTGACTCTGATCTTTCCTTTGTTCCCTATATTCAATCAATTGTTGTTTGCACCTCAAGAATATCGCCTGAATCCGCCCTTTTCTTACAGTGTTAATGGCAAAAACTCATTGTTGTTGCCTTGATTCATTCTCGTCTTGACTATTGCAATGCATTACTAATCGGTCTCCCTTTCACTAAACTCTTCCCCCTTCAGTGTGTCCTAAATGCTGCAGCCAGGCTCTTCTATCCATCCAACCGCTTCACTGATGCTACCAGTCTGTGCCAGTCACTTCACTGGTTGCCCATCCACCACAGAATACAGTTCAAACTTCTCACCCTCACCCACAAAGCTCTCCACAGTGCTGCACCTCCATACATCTCCTCCCTCATCTCCATCTACCACTCTACTTGTGCTCTCCGTTCTGTTAGCGACCTAAGATTAATAACCTCCATAATTCGTACCTCTTACTCCCATCTTCAAGACTTTTCTCGAGCTGCACCTACTCTATGGAATACTCTGCCCTGGAATACTAGGTCAATTCACAACTTCACCTTCAAATGTGCCTTAAAAACACATCTTTTCAGGCAGGCTTATCAAGCTACCTAAACTGACTATTCCCCGACTAAACCTTTCCCCCACCAACTCCACTGGCCTAAACTCGATCCTCTAGTAGTTCTAAACTCGAAACAGATCGGCCGGCACCACTCCTGTCAGTTCAATAATGGCTCAAATCCTACTTCTCACATTCAACTACCTTATGTGTCACCCCCAATTCCTCATAGATTGTAAGCTCTTGCGAGCAGGGCCCTGACTCCTAGTGTTTCAGTTACATATTAGCCAGTTACTTTTGTTTTGTACATGAACCTATGAATTTGTAAAGCGCTGCGGAATATGGTGGCGCTATATAAATATATTTTATTATTATTATTAGGACAGAGGATGACATTGTTGACTGGATGACTCACTCCTCCTCTCAGTCACAGCAGGATAATGTCAATGTCACCTCTGAGTCTGGCACCATGCTCTTGAGACAGGGGTCAGTGCATTCCTCCTGCTTCTCCACCAGGCGGCCCCAGAAAAGCCTTTCACTTGCATCCTCCTCACTGTCTTCACTGCCCCCTTCTAGAGGGGCACCTTCTTTTTCCTAAGAAGAGGCTATAAAAAAAATATGATGTCCAAGAGTGTCTCATTGTTGATGACTTGTGTGAAAACAGCCAGTGTTTGAAGCGCCATGAGGAGGGACCCAATGCATAGCTGTATTGGTGGTGGTGGTTGTAGTAGTAGTAGTGACACTTGTAACCATGGTGGTGGCGGTATAGGCAGTAGTAGCCATGGTGACAGTGAAACTTGGAGCAAATACAGGTGAGGGAATTGTGAGGGAAGAAGAGGAGCCCACGATATATTACAGTCTGATAAAAGTGGTGGGAGGGTGAGAACTAGGACCATGATTTTGAGTTGGAC
This sequence comes from Bufo bufo, assembly GCF_905171765.1. Taxonomy (NCBI): domain Eukaryota; kingdom Metazoa; phylum Chordata; class Amphibia; order Anura; family Bufonidae; genus Bufo; species Bufo bufo. The sequence goes on along the minus strand of NC_053398.1, from coordinate 119,562,817 downwards.
AGAACCTGTGAGCCTGATCATGGTGCTGAGAAGCTAGTGACATCAGAGAAGGAGGGTAATGGTCACAGCAATAAAAAGAGTAGAGGCAATGTATAGCCAAAACCGCCAAAAAAACTGCCAGAGATGGCACTGATACTGTGGGCACAGAGTCAAAACATGCCAGACCTAAGCTCGACTGCCACTAGCCGTGTGAGAGTATCTCCCGTATGGCAGATTTCACCTAAAGGCCGGCACACAAAATCACTGCCGTGCGCAAGATCTGCAGGATAAAAAAATATCTTGCGACTCTCCAAATGTGGCACAGTTCTGCACCTTCACACTAATTTTATTCTTCTCTATGCCATTTCTACTTTTAGCCAGCTGCCTGTAAAATGTGTCTCATCGGTCCCCAAATGTGGCACAGTTTCTTGTTTTCACATAAATTTAAGTCGCCGATCTCTCCAACTCTGCGACAACAAGTAGGAAAAGCCATAGCATTCAGTTCAATTTGTAACACGATAGAAAAAACATTTCCACCGCTGTGTCAACCTGATGCACTTCAGCAAATTGACATGTATCAACTGAACAACTGGGTTCAGTCGCACCTGGACTGTGCTCTTTCTCCAGCACATACTCTGTTCCCTGACCCCAAGGACTTCTAGAAAGGCAGATTGGAACAGTGGCTGGAACCAGGGGCAGATTGGCCATAGACCTTACAGGGAAATTTTCCAGTGGGCCACCTGGGTCCTCCTGACGGCCGGCAGAAGTTTTTGGGGATGGTATTTTGTGCTGCTGGCAGTATTTTGTGATGGACTGTAGTATTTGGCTCTGTTGGGGTGGTATAATGTGCCACAATATGGTATTGTTGGCCCCACCTACTTTTCTTAGCCCTGCCATCTATCAATTTGGACCAGACTATAAAACTGGGCCACTTTTGGTATTTTTTCCAGGGCCATTCTAAGTTCTCAGTCCCCCCCTGGCTGGAACTGGCCCAGTTTGCTATTGCTGTATGTCTTGTCCAACCTCCAGTGTTATCTCAGGGAGGGTTTTCAGAGTGGTGGGCAAAATTGTCCCGTTCAAAACGTACAAAACATTAACTTTGTCAAAATGAATCAAGCATGTGGATCTGTAAGGATTTCCACACATCTCCAGCTGATGACAATAAATAGATCTGCCATTGCTGACAGTGGCTATTTATTGCCGGACCAAAGATGCAACTGCTGCTGATTGCCTGTTCATCGTGTTATATACTGCTCTGCAGCTGCTACTCTCCCTGGTGCCACTACTACCCCTAAATGGCTGTACATTTCCTGTCTTGTCAATGGGGTTCCACACTGCACTGCTGTTCCCAATAAAAGGGAGAATTGTTGTGGGCTTCTTCAGAACAAGCCACTGCTTTTTTCGATGCTACCGTGTACGTATTAACACCTGCAGGTATCTGCTCCCAATAAGACAATTATTTGAATGCATTTAACTTTCAAAAGCATAAACCTGACAGCGCAGTTTGTTTTTACACAGGTTGTTTGTTAACATAATCAACCTTGTGTTTGCTCATAGCTATACATGTCAGGGTCACTGTGACATTATTTGCTATTTGCCGTTATTGCTGCCACTTCCTGTGTCGGTCCAGAAAGCAGAGTCCAGGATGTGGAGAGCAGAGGGGACCTTGTAAGCCTCAGAACTGCAGCCGCTGGGGTCAGAAAGGTGAGTAATGAGTCTTTTTTTTTAACCTATTCCTGCTGAATACCCCTCTAAAACATAGAGATGTCTGACATATTATGTAGGCTTTTGTACCTCTATAATTGCATACCTTTAGATATTTAGGCTTGGTGCAAAAGGGACAGCAGTACTCAGCTTGAACTGAGCTGAATAGAATGCCAGAACTACAGTGCAGACTGACACATGGGCAGGGCAGCAGAAGAAAAGAAGTGGGAAATTGTATAGACCAGATTGCTGTAAATTACGGTATGTGTTTCTGAAAAGCTAGGAGTCAACCTATAGGAGCTCCAGAGTTTGGAAAAATAATAATATATAATGTACATAATTTGTGAGAAAATGAAAATATTAATAGTCACCAAGGAATTCTGTAACCATATTAAGAAGGGGGCAGCAGGTACTTAAATTCTTGGTGACCCCCAATATTCTTAGGAGGGGATTTATCTTCCCCCTACGCTAGTCTTCTGGCGTAAAAACCCGGTTTTTCTACTTTTTAAATGCCTGGGAGCGTAAGGTCCAGGGCACAATGCCAGTCTTGATAAATCAGGACCCTAATGTTTTATTGTTAGGGTACATTATTCTTTACAATACACACCCCAGCTGCTGCAGAACATCATTTTGTAGATTCTGGTCCATTATTTGATATGAAACACTTTCAGTTCTTTCCATAAAGAAGGTCTGCAGCATCTGAGGGGCGCCCTATGAGGTGCTGCGGCGGTTTAGTGGTCTACAATGAGGTATTTGTATAATGACCAGGCACCGAACTGTGTAATACGCGCTGTAGCTGCTGAAGAAACTCTTTTTAAAAGAGCGCGCTCACAGTTAGTCCATAAGGGGGTTGACTCCAGGGGAAGAAAATTCCTGTAAAAAAAGTGATCCGAGACCACCAAGAAGAGATACGCAGCGTCTAGATGGCGACGCTCATCATGGTATAATAATAAGAATGTGGTGTTTATACAAATTTTCACAGATAAGACCATGGAAAATTGCCATTTGATACATGATATTTTTCGTGTACACTGTATCCATTTCGAAACCTTACCCAAAACACCCCTATCCGGTTTTAACCAATGGAAGTCCCAATAATCAAGTACCGGTTTCCTCCACAATTTTTCCCCTTCTTTCTATTTAAGACACTTCACTAAAAGCCTTTTTATCTACTCAAAGGCACACACACACACACACACACACACACACACACACGCAAAAAAACAAGAACGAAAGAGAAAAGCTGATTGATTTTGAAGTTAAATGTTGGCATCTGCTGTTATTCAAAAGCAGGACCTTGCGTACGATGCGTCGCCATGCTTTCAGCTCTGCCACCAGCGTGCTGCAAATGAAGACAAGCTGTTGTCAAATGAGAAATGCAAAATAGTCAATCTGTTTGTCTGTTTAATGTAACTGGGAACATAAGCTGGGAGAAACGGGACCATTCTGCACTGTCAGATGGGAGACACTCTTCTACACACCAAAGCCTAATGACCCGATTTACTTCGGCGCTGTGGATTTCCTTCTAATAGTATTTTCCATATGCATTTCAACATGCTTTTATCAGCAACTGCAAATGGTACAATTTTCTTCCGTGCACAGCCGTGTAATCTGTGCGTTATTTCCCCTTCTCTCTCTCTCTTTTTTTTTCTCATCCCCCTTTTGGCACCGGGATGGAATACTGATGTTCAAGGAGTCTTCAAGCGGCGAGCATATTGCCCAGGCATCTGATTCTCATCTCCTCCTCACACCTGTCATTGTTCTATATTAAAGGAGGGGAGGTGGGGGGAATCCAGTCATTAAACATGATAGATATGTTTTTAATAAGAAAGTGTTGTGCCTCACCAGGCAGATAAATAGCGAGTCTTTAGATATCTTCAGAGCCTCGGATACAATTATAGAATGCAGTTACGAGGCTTTCGGTTGTTCTTCAAAGATGTTGTGACAGGAGCAGATTTGGTTTATCTAAATTATCGCAGCGCCTGGTGGTGGTGGGGGGGGGGGGGGGGGGGGGGAGAGGCGGCTTGTTTGCCTCACCTTGCTCAAGTTTTGGCCTGACGTTTTGTAGATGCTTATTTTTCATATTGACTCAAGGTTATGTATATACTTAGTTAAGAGTTTAAAATAATTTACGGCAAAATGAGCAGGTAGTATTTGCACACAGATCCTGATAATGAAAGGGCACACCAGTGCATACGGTAAGCTACATGGCCCCATTCAGGGGTTGGAACTACCACCATAGCGGCTTCTAGGGGGCCCATGCCATAGTGAATGTCTATTATCTCTAACCTCCTAGCAGGGGTGCACCAACCATGAGGCTAGGTGAGACGATCAGCACCAGGTAGGGGCAAGAGAGGGGCAGCCGAAGGGCCATAGGCTGAAGGAAAGGAGTTAGGTTAAGAAATTGGCGTTGGGGAGGTAGGGGTGCCCCTGCCTACTGTTGCTCTCACCAGCAGGAGCGGCACAGTGACAGCATTGCACCTGCTGGGCTGAGTAGAAGAGCACTTGGACTGAGGATCCTTCCCCAGCCGCCTTATATCCTAGAACAGTGATGGCTAATCTCCGGCACTCCAGCTGTCTTGAAACTACGACTCCCAGCATGCTCCACTCATTTCTATGGAATTCTGAGAACAGCCAAGCAAGTGTGCATCTTGGGAGTCGTAGTTTTACCACAGCTGGAATGGTTAGCCATCACAGTCCTAGAAGAACACAAAGATTGGGCAAGTTAAAAATCTGACTTCCCTATCCTTTTTCCTAATGGCAAATGTTGGGGGAGATGAGTCGAAGACCCATATACACATTCGTTGGTCATCCAGTCCGCCAAAATTGGTGGGTTCCATTAACAGCTACCGTATCTAATATGTATATAACCAGATTTTTAGAGGTGGCTCCTTATAACTAAAAAATATCAGGAGGAGCCAACACACCTATCTGTTATACATAATAACACGTAATACTTCAGTTCCCCTGGGTTCCTGTAATCATCTTCTTGTCATTGGAAATGTCTAACTCCTTTAAAGTTAGAAACAGGCCAGTGCTCTAAAGCTGACTAAATTCTGGTTTGGTAAAATTTTAACATTTTGAAAGAATTGGGTTGAATTTTTGAATTTGTCATCTCTGTGTATAATGAACAGACAACCTAAATGATTCCTTTTATATGTCTTAGAACCATTGAACAGCAGCGTGGCCACCTCATCGTCTTGGGAATGGCACCATCTTATGTCCCATTGGGGCTACTTTTTTCCTCTCCCGTCTATGAGATGAAAGTCAAATCAGGACTGTTACCTCGTGGAAATCGTTAGTTTTGATGCATTGTTGTGTTAGCACTTTCTAGAGAAAACAGTCTGTGCACATTCATTTTGTGTCAGAGTGTTGCCAGTGGCCCAGCCGTTGCCAGCGTACGATGCTTTCCTGCCTTTTACCCCAGGACCTCCTTGTGATTCATAAATAAGAGCTGAAGCCGCTGGCACTTCTGAGTACGCTCCCCTAGTAAACAGCAGCAGAAGTGGTTTTATTTAAAAGCTTCCCGTCACTCAATTCCTTCAGCTCACTTGATACGATGCGCCTTTAAAGATGCAATCTCAAGAGCTGAAGTTGACTATGTGGCCACCGCTTACGACAAGAAAGATCGGTATAGTGCAAAGGATAATGAAAGACAATTACACTAATTAAAAGGATTACCCTGTAAAAAGTATTAGAGTGCGATGAATGGGACTTTTTCAAAAGGGTTATAACTATATAGAGACAAGAAAAATATATTTTGTTTTGTGTGTACATTACAGTGCCATCTTCTGTTTTTCCTGCCGGTCCACCTTCTCCTACATTGACAGGTGGACTGACATGCTCAGTAGCTTCCCTGATCTCCTCAATGTATCCTCTCCTGGTGTAGTGATCTCATAGAGAAATGAACAAATTTGCGTTTCTCTCTATTTCAAAATTTCTAGAAATATCTAACTGTAACCCTCTCTAGATACTGGAGATGGAAATAGTGGTGGGATTACAAACCACATGCATCTCTGGGGCTATATAGGAGGGGCTATTATCTACACAAGGGAGGAAAAGGTTAACAAAAGCCAAATGCAAAGCCTTCTGGAAGATTCATGCAGTAGATGAGCTGCTGAGCCCCCTCGAAAAGTGAGTAAAAGTTTTAAATTTGGAATAACCCCCGGGGAAAGTCCCATAGGTCTAGGAATCTAAGATATGGGCTGCTGTATGTAGAGACTACACACAGGAGAACAGTTTGCAACTGGAACCTGGAACATTTCATATAAAAAGTGGCTCAGACACAAAATTCCAGGCCGAGAATGGAGACCTTGGATAGATATATATTTATATTAATGCTATAGAAGAAGTTGGGTAGGACAGTAGCTTCTTCAGAGTATGACAGGTTTAGAATGGATTCAAAATGGTGGCCTTATTATAATGGCTTACATTTTAAAAAAAAAATATATATATATTTCTGGGGAAATATAAGCCATAAACGCCTTTAATCGATCTGCTTTTCACTCTCAGGTAAGACCTACTCAGCCCATCGCTGTCCATAGTGTGATGGCTGAGCAGACATTTCCAGAAAGTTGAGCCGGGAACCGGAGAAGGGTCATCATCACAACAGCGGAGGGCATGATCAATGACATCACTATTGTATTGGTAAATGTACACGTACGAGTTCCTCAGTTTTTCCTACCGTCAGTGAATAGAAATCCACAGATACCTATGCAGAACATCTCATGATTAAGCCTGTAAACCCTGCAGGTTGGCATTTTTATAGGCTTATAGTACATGTACTTCAGACAGGTATAACATGCCAGTCATCTGCTGGCAGGTCAAGCAATTAGAAATCACCTTTAATCCTGGGTTTGGTTACACGTTTACACCTACTCAGTAGATAATATTATCCTAGTAGGCAAATCACATTACATTTTCTCCAAAATAGTGTCAAGATGGTTATAATACAGCAGCCATTTTTATTGACTGTATACGGGCAAGAGTCTATAGGTTGCTTGCCCAACATAGCAAAATATTTTAGGTAAATATCAAATCTCAAGCCCATGGTTTTTGGGCTGCCAGAGGTACTTTTAGCCTTTTGCTGGTACGGAGAGCATCAGAGCTGGTGTTGGAAGTCTTATTGGCCATGCTCCCTGGTAAAAAGGATATACAGATTATCTCTTTCCAAGAGAGATACAGTCTCTCCAATGAGGCCAGGTGAGGCGATCACCTCAGGCAGCACCAGGTAGGGGCAAGAGGGGGGCAGCAGAAGGGCCATGGGGAATAAGCTCTTTTTATTGTGGCAAAGAAGTTAGGTTAAGAAATTGGCATTGGGGAGGGGAGCGGCGCCGTTTCAGTTTTCACCTCAGGCATCAGAAAGTCTAGGTGCGCCCCTGGTGCCACTTCGTGGAGGTAGCTACTCTAGAAATAAGAACTATAACTAAGCTGAGAAAAGGTGAAATGGGTCCTTTTCCCCCCATTATCAAAACTAAAGATGGAAAACTGTTGGAATGCTGCCGCCCACAGTCAGAGGAGGGTTCAGCCCGAGGAAACGTTCCCAACTCACCTCCTGAATGCTGCAGCCCAGCTCACAGTAATAAAATAGTTGGAATTAGACGCTGTTAATTTGATTGGCTAGTAGTGGTCAATTTAATACTGGCTGCAGGAATTAAGGATGTCAAGCTCGGAAATGTTGGGTCATGCAACACTCTACAGAGTGAACACGTCTCCTGGGCTCCTAAAATGCATTGGATTACAGGGCTCTTACCGTTATAGGACCCATCAGAAATTCTGTACCTGAGCCTACTTTGAAAAAAACGGTGACTGGATGACGGGAAAATCGTTTCGGGATCGAAGTTGAAGGGACAGTCTTGATGGTATCTTCATGGCCATATGAATTTTTAATTTTTAGACTGATTTTATCGCTTATGGAAGCTTGCATTACTTACGTCACCATTGGCGGTCTGTGGTTTCTATAGCCGAGAATTATTCCAAAATTGTACTAAGATTTGTTATTTTGTCCATCCTCTATATAAGTTTTACTTTACTTTTTCCTCCTATCCTGCATCTTATTCTCCCGATTAAAGTCTGTGAGAACATTGCTGTAAGATCTTTAAAGCAATGACAGTATGTCAGACGGTTTTCCAGCAGAATATAGTTTTGCAAGTATTGTGCCTACTAGTCAGAGACCAAACAGTCTCATTACTGACAACCTGGATGAGAGCTGTATAAGGAAAGTGGCCCCACAACAAATATAAAATGTTGCCATATTCTTTGCACTGGTTGACACTTAAGCATTGTTTACAATTTAAAGGGAATGCGTCATCAGAAAATGACCTATTGTTTAAATCACGTTTTTACGTTAAACGTATTTTTAGAGAATTTTTATGATGTTATTATTAATTTTCCATGTCAATATCCTACAGTTTTCACACTAGCCACCAACCCTAAGAGGCGTCACTTCCTAGTCTGTGCAGATCACTTGACTGCAGTTATCTCCTTATCATTACAGGCAGGATTAGAATGACAGCATCTCTGTGTATACATGAAGGCTGCATTACACAGCCTAATGTGGCTGACGATTATTGGGAGGTAAGTGTTCCCTCCCGGCAATCGCCTGCTCGCTAGCGGAGGAGACCGCAGCTATTACATGCAGTGATCTCCACTGCAGCATGGGGAGGAGCAATCCCTATGCCATCGTTCGTCCCCATGCTGTATAGTGGTTTGCCAGAGAAAGATCGTGATTAGACACCACAATCTGCCATCTGCAAACCATTATTTTTTAACATGTCAAAAGACTTGGATTGCCCTATGAACGAGCATTCATCAGACAATCAGCGGAAGTATTAGGCCCCTTTCACATGGCGAGTTTTCCCGCGTGGGTGCAGTGTGTGAGATGAACGCATTGCACCCGCACTGAATCCGGACCCATTCACTTCAATAGGGCTGTGCACATGAGCGGTTTCTAAGTGATTATCGGGATGGGGACCCGATCTTTATTATTTTCCCTTATAACATGGTTATAAGGGAAAAGAATAGCATTCTTAATACAGAATGCTTAGTAAATTAGGGATGGAGGAATTAAAAATTAAAATAAAATAATTAAACTCGCCTCATCCACTTGTTCGCGCAGCCCGCCTCATCTTCTTTCTTCTTCTTAGATGACCTGGGAGGAAAAGGACCTTTGGTGACATCACTGCGCTCATCACATGGTCCATCACCATGGTGATGGACCATGTGATGAGCGCAGTGACGTCACCAAAAGGTCATTTTCCTCCCAGGACATCAAAGAAGAAGAAAGAAGATGAGGCGGGCTGCGCCAACAAGTGGATGAGGTGAGTTTAATTATTATTATTATTTTTTTAACCCCTCCATCCCTAATTTATTTATCATTCTGTATTAAGAATGCTATTATTTTCCCTTATAACCATCTTATAAGGGAAAATAATAAAATTTACACAACACCTAACCCAAACCCGAACTTCTGTGAAGAAGTTCGTGTTCGGGTCTGGATACCAAACATGCCGATTTTTCTCACGCGCGTGCAAAACGCATTAAAACACTTTGCACTCGCGGGGAAAAAATTGTGCATTTTCCCGCAACACACCCACATCTTTTCTTGCACGTCACCCGCAACGCCCGTGTAAAAGAGGCCTTACAGTCGCAGTATCTTTTTTATTTTTTATTTGGCGACATTGATTCTGGTTTCCAAATCCTTTCCATGATCTTTGGGTTAATCAATTTCTGATTTATCTCCCCTGCCTGGTACCCTAAGAGGGATCTGGATATTTGCTGCATACATTTCCATTTGTTGTGTCTCCCTTAGTAGAATGTATGACTGTGAACCATCATAATCCTTCCATTTACATTGAGAGCATTTAAAAATCTTTTTTTACTTTCATTAACGATAGATAGTGCACATTCATGACCACTTCCACATTCTACGGTTCATCAGTTCCACAGATGTAAAGGGAGTGGTAGTAACCCTGACCAAGTCTTAGGTCACGGTGTACTCCCTCAGGCTGTTGCTCCCTAGGGATCGGTGCAGTAGAAATATAGCTTGAAGAACGAAGCCAGAAATTAACGCATAACAGTTTCTTTTTACTAACTGCAGAAAAGAACTTCAGGTACATTGAATGGCAGAGGACTCAAAGTGCAATTACTGGCACCAGTAAGGAATATGGAAGCAGATTGGATGGCTGCAATTTAGCACTTGTGGGAGTAGTTGTCCAGACCTGAACTGGTCTAGTAGTAGTCTTGAGTGATGGGTGCATGAGACATAGCACCTCACCTTATAGCGGTCTGTAATACAGGTTTTCAGCTGTTCGCTCTGCTTTCTGGTCTCTCAAGCATTTGCTTGATGCTGGATTACGTTGATCTCTCTGAAAAATCTTTATCAGGAGCAGGAGCTCTGCATTGTGCTTCCTCTAGAACTCCCCGAAACCAGCCCACTCCTACCAAGAGGAGAGGAACAGAGGTGCACCTAGCTTTTCTGCTGCCTGAGCAATATAAAACATACAGAGCCACACAGTGCCACATACCTCTTACATTCAGTCATGTCTCCTCTGATGTAGATGTTCTCTTTCCTCATCTTCTCAATTTGAACCAGACCGCCATGATGACTTCTTTCAGCCATCTCGTCACTGCAGACTTTGACAATACAACATCTTAGTTTCAAACTTTTCCATCATCCTCCTACCTCCTGAAACCCCATCCTGCCACCCCCTGTGCATCCCAATACTATACTGCAGAAACAGCTAATTCCCCCCTGAAAATACTAGTACCACATAGATAGTGCCCTCTTCAATAATTATTGGCACACAGTGCCCTAAATAAATAACTGTGCCCAGCAAATAGTGCCCATGACAAGAATAGTGCTGTAAACATAGTATCCCCCAAAAGTAATGATGCTAAGCTGATACTGTGTCAGGGTGCCTCCCACAGTAATAGTGGTCCCAAAAGTCCAACCAATAGTAATAATTCTCTGCCAGAGTTCACTTAGTAGTAATAGTGCCCACAACTGTAATAATGTCCCCACTGTGCCCATACTAGTAATCATGTGCCCCCTGTAGTAATAATCCTCCTTATAATGTGTGACAGTAGAAAAATACCCACTCATAATGTGCGCTAGTACAAAAAATGCCTCTTGTGTGCCAGTACAAAAATGCCCCCTTATAATGTGCACTAGCATATAAAATCCCTCCTTATGTGAGCCAGTACAAAAAGGCCCCCTTATAATGTGAGCCAGTACAAAAAAGCTCCTTATAATGTGTGCCAGTGTAAAAAAAATCCCCCTTATATTATGTGCCAGTACAAAAAATACCCCTCTTCTGTGTGCCAGTACAAAAAATATCTCCTCAGTGCCCCCAGTACAGCCAATGTCCCCATAGTGCCCCATTATGTGTTCCAATGCCCCCTTCTGTGTGCCAGTACAAAACATACCCCCTCTTAGTGCACCCAGTTGAGCTAATGTCCCCATAGTGCCCCACATAATGTGTGCCAGTAGAAAATGCCCCTATTACGTGTCCACAGTGGATGCCTCCATAGCGCTCCTTCCCCACAGTGGCCCAACAACATGGTACCAAATGAAAAAAAACGAAACCTCAAATACTTACCTCCATGCTGCTGTCCGCGATGTGGTGCCAGCCTCTTCTGGCCTGTGTCCCACGCCATATACTGCTTTGCTCAGGAGATGCGATGATGATGACATCATCGCGACGGCCTCTGACAGCCTTCAGGCCTAGTGCCCGTAGCCTATCACACTGAATGGGAAAGGGAGACGTCGCTTCCGTGCCCAGCCGCAGCATTCAACTGTATCGCCGTCCGGAGGACAGTGCGCTCAGAAATGACTCCCTCATGACGAACGAAAGCGTCAAAGCAAGAAGAGAAGACATGGAAATAACGGATAATTATCCATTCCGATAAGGCAATACGACCTCAGCACTTTCTAGTATTCACAAAGAAGGGAAAAGGTTAATAAGCAGCGAGCACTGGCGCACGCTGACCTGGCACAGAAAAGGTTAAAGCCATAATCACCGTTCGATTGTATTTGACTAAATTACACTCAGCCTATGAATGATAAAAGGGAAGTTTTTGGAAGCACGAGATCATTATTGAGCACTAATACAGGACTCATTGGCAAAATGTTCGGTAATTTAAGCGAAGTAGACAATGAAGGTTCTCTATCCTGCTACAAAGAGTGACCTACAGGATCCTGTGCAATGAATAATTATAGGCAATATCCATTTCAGCTTCTATTAGAACATCCAATAAAACAAGGTCATGACAACAGACAAGGATCACATCCCTGCTAGCATCAGAGCGGAGAGGACGAGTCACCCTGGAGGAAGTGGATTGTATCCTACTAGCTTTCCACAATGAATTAGCTCCATGACAGCTCCCCTAGGAAAATGACGCTGCTTCCCACTGTTCAGCCACCTGTGACATCACTTATGCATCCCCTGGAAGACATCTCATGTTGGTCTTAAAGGAAAACTCCGGTCAATCATGAAGAATCACCTGTCACACAGCGTTTTTTTTTTTACGTGCTCATCACCCACACGTTGTGATCTATATATTTGTTATGGCATCTACATGGTAAGAATCTGTGACCCAATTTCCCATGACGGCCCATGTTCCCTTTGTATTAATTTTTTTATTTTTTATATCACAGTCTTAACTAGTGTTCGATTCGGCTGCTTCGCCAAATTTCACAAAGAAATTCACTTTGTGACACCCTAAGTTCTGCTGGCCATGGAGGCCAAAGCTTAAAGCCTCAGGAACCAGGAGGAAAGTTCCCTGGCACAACTTAAGAGTCAGACTACAGAGAGAAGTGCAGCGTACAGAAGAAGCTGAGTTAGGCCTCTCTCACACGGGCATCATGGATTTGGGCCGGATAAGATGCGGGTGCGTCGCGGGAAAATGCGCAATTTTTCAGCGCGAGTGCAAAACATTTTAATGCGTTTTGCACGCGCGTGAGAAAAATCGCCATGTTTGGTAGCCAAACCCGAACTTCTTCACAGAAGTTCGGGTTTGGGTTAGGTGTTGTGTAGATTGTATTATTTTCCCTTATAACATGGTTATAAGGGAAAATAATAGCATTCTGAATACAGAATGCTTAGTAAAATTGTGATGGAGGGGTTAAAAAGAAAAATCACCTTAATCTACTTGTTCGCGCAGCCCGGCTTCTCTTTCTTCTTTCTTCAGGACCTGGGTAAAGGACCTTTGATGACATCACTGCGCTCATCACATGGTCCATCACATGATCCATCACCATGGTGATGGAACATGTGACAGACCATGTGATGAGCGCAGTGACGTCACCACGGGTCCTTTTCCTCCTGCACAGAAAAGAAGAAGACAGAAAAGAAGCCGAGCTGTGCTAACAAGTGGATTAAGGTGAGTTAAATTATATATTTTTTTTAACCCCTCCAGCCCAATTTTACTAAGCATTCTGTATTAAGAATGCTATTATTTTCCCTTATAACCATGTTATAAGGGAAAATAATATGATGATCGGGTCCCCATCCCAATCATCTCCTAGCAACCATGCGTGAAAATCGCACCGCATCCGCACTTGCTTGCGATTTTCACGCAGCCCTATTCACTTCTATGGGGCCTGCGTTGCGTGAAAAATGCACAAAATAGAGCATGCTGCGATTTTCACACAACGCACAAGTGATGCGTGAAAATCACCGCTCATGTACACAGCCCCATAGAAATGAATGAGTCCGGATTCAGTGCGGATGCAATGCGTTGCACCCGTGCGAAAATCTCGCCCGTGTGAAAGAGGCCTTATACAGCCAGCCTGTCGGTACAGCAGAGTCAGAGAGAAATAGATGTAGCAGAGTAGACTTTGCCTGCCAGTTTCATGCTAAAGCCTGCTGGAACCAAGACAAAGCCTGAAACTATTTTGGAGAACGTTTATGGAAAGTAAAGCTGCCATTAAACTTCATCTCAAGGTCTGGACTCTAGTTATTCTTTTATCTCTCAATTATTCCCCCTATTTATTGCTTCGGACCCAAAGCCTGGGGTCCAGCCGTATCCAGGTAGGAGCACCTTGACACACATAAAGAGACATTTTAGGCCGCAACATACTACTCAGCATTTCCTACACCTGGGTCGTGTATTATATAGAGGGCCATGGGGGGGAGGCGCCCGTTGCACATACATTGCACGGGCATTAGATTGTCAGCAGATACTCACCAAATGTACTGCAAGTGGCTACAAATGTTAACCATCTTAAAGGGATTGTCTGCACTATAAAACATACTTGGGGAATTCTGAGTTGATATAGAAGCATCACCTAGTCAAGGCCCTCGTCTACTGCATAAACCAGTGAGGAGAGCGGCCACAAAGAGCATCTCTGACCGTGGAGGACTTGACACTTCTGTAAATTATTTGAAGAGACCATTGACTTCAATAGGAACCATGTAATGCTTCATTTCTCTTGTGGTGGTGTTGCAAGAAAATTCAACCCTTGCTTCCAGGTTCCTGCTCAATTTAAAACTGACGACAGGGGGTCTCAGCAGTGAGATGCCATATGATCAGCTTTATTCCAGGATCTTAAAGAGCATGTGTCAGCATGATCAACCCTATTAAACCAGGCCTACAGACTAGGGTTGATCGTGCTGATTAAAAGGATACATTTCTTTTGTCTGCATGTTGAACAGCTGCTGAGATATCTGCGGTTTTATTTATATGTAAATGAGCAAGTTTGAGCACCAGGGGGCTGGCCAGAGCCTTTGGAGCACTGTTTTTGTAACACCCCATTGATCTGCACACTCCCCCCCCTCCCTGTTTTTCTATGGCCTCCTGCACACGAACACGTGTGCGCCCCATGGCCGTGGAGCAGCCGCAGCGGATTGCGGACCCATTCACTTGGGTCCGCAATGGGTCCGCGATCCGGCCGTTCCGCAAAAAGATAGGACATGTTCTATCTTTTTGCGGAACGGAAGTACGGGACGATACCTCATGGAAGCACTCCGTAGTGCCTCCGTAGGGTTCCGTTCCGTGCTTCCGTTCCCCACCATTCCACATCTCTGGATTTGCAGACGCATTGAAGTGAATAGGTCCGCATCATGATGCGAAATGCACACGGAACGGTGCCCGTGTATTGCGGATCCGCAAATGCGGTCCGCAATACGGCAACGGGACACCTACGGTCATGTGCAGGAAGCCTAACGCTCTTTTCTGTACTCAAAGGGGGCGGGGGAATGTGCAGAGAACAGGGGTGTGACAAAAGCAGTGCTTCAAGGGCTCTGTCCAGCCCCCTGGTGCTTGAATTAGCTTCTTTGCATATTATTAAAAAAAGCAGATATCTGTGATGATGTTCAAGAGACAAAATAAAGTATTGCTTTAGTCAGTATGATCAACCCTACTAGGCAGCAGGCCTGGTTTAATAGGGTTGATCATGCTGTCTAATGCTCTTAAATATTTATGGCCTCTGGATAGGCCTCAGGGTTTTCTTTTTTCTTGAAAGCTTATCCCAAAATCACAGCCAACATTTTTTACAAATTTGAAAACTATAATGAATGATAAAGATTATAAGTAATACATGTCTATAGTTCAATATACTGACAAGAACTCGTTACTAGTATTTACTGGGAGCTGTAAAATGATGAAAATTACCACAAAAATAATCTAGTCAAGTACCACCAGTCTCATAAAAATCATGGACACATCCATTATTTTTTTCAGGAAAAAAGTCACCTATTTTTATGGACTGTCCAGGATTTTTTGGACGGCTGGCAACCCTGATAGGCCATCAGTGTCAGATCGGCAGGGGTCAGACATCCCGCATTCCTGCCTATCAACTGTTTCAGAGTAACACTGGAATTCTGCACTGGAACTACTCAGCTCCATCCACGGTGTAGTAGACGCAGCCGGTAACTGCAGCATTGCCCCCATTCACTTCAGTGGGAGCAGTGCTGCAGTTACCAGCAGTACAGAAAGGATGGCTGTGTAGTTCCTACGCCACTTTGGAACAGTTGATTTGGGGATGGAGTGGTCCATAGCATCGTGGATAGGTTCTCTATATTTTCCTCTTGGAAAACCCCATTATGGCAATGCATCCAACTGTATGACCCAATTCAAATCTTCCATGGGACATCTAACTTTTGCATCGTTTTCCACGCAGATCAACATGGGCAACACAGCATTCAGCCTCATGTTCGGTATGCCCTTTAGACAATGCTGTCAGCAATTAACAAAAGTGCACCTATTCCAATTAAAGCAGGTGCCCGGTGTTTACACCGTTCGCAAGAAGTCAGGCCCCACCCCCTCCGCCCCTGTGCAATAAATAACAGTGCGAACATTTTGCCTGGTACGTTCCTTTAATTTAAAGCAGCCTGTTCTAATGGAACATTCCCTTTAATATATACAAAACTTTGCATAACTTTAGATGGATTCCATAAACCCACGGCTATTGAATGGTTAAACGAGGGCAAGCACTTTAGCGCACAGATATATTAACCATACTACACTCTGTATAAACTTAATGGAACATAATGCTAATATAAGACAGGAAAACGGTTCCTATTAGGATCCCCAGTGGGTACGGCAGTATTGCCTTTTGTTGAAGTTGAAGATGTGTGTAAATGCTGCTTGAAAATTGTCTTGGTCTCTGGTGGAAAGTGAAGCTTTAAATCCCATTAAAAAGCAAGGTTCATGTGTACCCGCGCTAAACACAATGTTACATGCCTCCAATTAATGCTAAAATAATAATATCGCTAATTAACAATAAAAAAATAAGTGAAGCATCTGATGTGCACAGGGCCATTATTATCATCATCATCATCATGACTTATTTATAAAGGGATGGCATCTCCCGCGGTGTACCCGAAATACAAAAGGTTTGCAGCCGTGTAAAAGTAACACACACACCTACCGTATGGCGCTATTGATCCACATGACTTATTAACGCCTGTATAGCATCATAGACTGCCAAGAGGGTCAATAGTAGAGACATGCGAGCAGATACATTTTCATGGTGTTATTTTCCAAAAACACCACCATACACATCCATAAGTTTGATCTATATTACAGCTTGACTACATTTTAAAGGGTTTTCCACGACTACAAAGAAAACAGCCCCATGCCTGTCCACAGTTTGGGTACAGTATTACAGCCCCATGCCTGTCCACAGTTTGGGTACAGTATTACAGCCCCATGCCTGTCCATAGTTTGGGAACAGTATTACAGCCCAGCCCCTTTCAATTCAACGGAACAGGAATGCAATACCAGACACAACTCTCAGACACGGGGGGGCTGTTTTTGGAATAATGCAGGCTTTAAAGGGGTTGTCCAGGTTTCCTTTTTTTTCTATTCCCCCCTCCCTTCAATAGTACCTGAGAAATCCATACTTATCTGCTCCTCCCAGTCTGTCAACTTCCACAAGGACAGGGTCATATCACGTGGGCCTCTGTAGCCAATAATTGACCCCAGTAGCAATGTGTCCAAAAATGGCACATGACCCAGCAGTGATGTGCCGCTTACAGACATGTCATTGCTGAGGCCAGTTATTGGCTACAGCGGCGCATGTGACCCCACCCATGTAGAAGTCCAGTCAAGACAGCCTGGGAGTAATGGGGAGCAGGTAAGTATGCATTTCCCCAGAGGTACCATTGGCTATGTAAAATTAAAAGCAAAACAAAAAAATAATTGAAAACCCCTTTAAGGGTCGGAGCTGTAACACCACACACAACCCGAGAACCCGAGGTGATCCCTTTGTGCAGACATACTCTTATGCATGATCTGTAGAAAGACACAATTGCACCTGTAACGCCCCGCTAGGGGGCATTACCACTCTTTTTGCCCCATCACTATCTCTTATGGTTGCTCTAATGCCATCTTGTGTATTTATTCCAGATCCTGCAAAATGTGTATGTATTTCCTATGCAAAATGTTATGTTCAAATGTAATGTGCCTGGTTCACCAGCAGATGGCGTCAATATTAGCTGAGCTAGTTTATCTGCAATGTAACCTTTTTTTTCCATTCCATCCCTCTCTAGAGAGGGAGGAGTTTAGTTAGTGGAAAGTCAGTCTAGAGGACCCCCTGCAAGAGGGAGGTGGTGTAGGAGGGAGCTCGTCTCTTCCGGGCGAGCCTTGCCTAGGCCAGCAGAGCACCATCAGCTCTGCTGGAACAAGAGAAAACAGCTGAGAGTCTCAAGAGAAGCCAGGAAGTGTAGTGCCCTGGATAAAGATAAGAATACAGATAAAGACAAAGACAAAGATAAAGATAAAGAGACAGAGTCAGACTACAGCAAGTGAAGTTCAGCAGAAAGGAAATGTTTCTATTTAATCCTGTCAGCACAGCAGAGTCAAAGAATGACAGATGTAGCAGAGCAGAGTGTTTGCCTGCCAAAAGTTAAGCCAAAACCTGCTGATGATAAAGCTGCTGTTATCACTGACAAAATTAGATAGGGTTTAAAAGTGCCTAAACAAATATCACAGAGAAGAAAGGACTTTTCATATAATACTTAACTTTTACTGTTATGTATTAAAAGAATACCCCACAATTTAAAGAAAAATATATTATGCCAATTAAAACAGTGCAGAGCCTTACTGTGGACGTATCCTAGATACTACTATCCAAATGAACAAAGATGCAACAACTTACAGTTTTGGAGAAGCAGAGGGGCTTGGATAATGAGCATGTGAGAAGTAAGGTCAGGACAGGGGGGATATTACCCTGATGTAGGCAGGGGTAGCCTCTTGGGGATACAAGAGGTGCACCCGCCCCAAAGGGGCGACCCCACATCTTGGTGGCTAAGCCCTCACTATCACCTACTGTAACCCTGCCGATGGATTCGATAAATGCATGTCCCGACGCGTTTCCCCAGTGTCAGTAGCGCTGGTTTATCAGGGACCAAAAGGTAAATAATCCAATAAACATAGGTAATGGCAAGATGATATAGGCATCCTGATATAGTAAGGTGCGCTCGTGAAGTGGTCAAACAGCCTTAAATACCTTTAAATTTGGCGCTTCTACGAACTTCTCTCCCTCTCAGGTAGCAAATCAGTAAGCCAGCGCTGATAGAAGCGCTACTTCGATCTGTGGAACGCACGCCGAGCGTGTGGAACGCGCAGGTGACGCCCAAGACCGGAAGTGCATCAGCGCTACTGCTGATGATGCTTCCAGCGTGTAGAACGTATCAGGAAGCGTACAGGGGACTATAGGAAGCCTGAATAACATCTATAATGGATGGGGAAGAGGGAGAATTAAAAGGTGAAACCACTCAAAATAGCGTACAAACTGATAAAACTTTTTATAAAATAGTCTATGCAAACAAATATATCTGCAAATTACATAAAAAAAATGCCCCATCAATAATAGTGGGGAAAAAAAGGAGGGGATGGATACTGATCTGTGGGGGACAATTGATAATGTCCTAAACAGATCCCCATAGAACGATAATTATATATATTAACCAATCCCGGTTCGATATAAGGCAAATAATCCTGAGCTCAAAATAATGGTGAGCAGATCACCATAGACACGGCTAAACTGAAAATAAGGGAGAGATAAAGCAACTAAATAAAACAAAAGAAATCAGTTCATTTAATCCCAGAGGATACACAGTTTTTAAACGATATATCCACTGGGCTTCCTTACGAAGAATTCTATGGTCCCAATCGCCACCCCTGGGTGACTGTCGTATGACTTCAATAACTTGGAATCTAAGGGTATTACAGTCACCATTATGAACATCCAACACATGACGTGCGAAGGGTTTATCCCTGCGGTTTCTCACATCTCCCAGATGTTCACCAACTCGTCTCCTCAACTCATGTTTAGTCTTGCCGACATAATTCAAAGGGCAACCACAGGTACATAAATAGATGACACCCTGTGTTTGGCAGTTAGCAAACTCGTGCATGGTATATGTTGTACCCGTGCTTATGCTGGCAAATTGTTTTGATTTCAAAATATAGGGGCAACAGATACAATCACTGCCGCACTTGTAGGTACCATCTGGCTTACAATTAAGCCATGTTGTTGCTTCCGCTGGTCTTGGATAGTGGCTGTGTACCAGCCTATCTCTCAAAGATCTTCCATGCCTATAGGTAATTGCCGGGACGGGAGGGAGAACATCTTTTAGATCAGGGTCAGCGAGAAGGAAATCCCAATATCTTCTTAGGATACCCCTTACTCTCCGATTTTCGCAGTCATAAGTACCAATTATTCTACAGACCTTATTGGTGTTATGTTGGTCTTTTTGGATATTACTTGCTAGCAGGGAGTGGCGATTAATTCTGCTAGAATGTTGGAACGCATCTTTAAGGACATTATTAGGGTATCCTCGTTGTTTGAATCTTGTTCACATGTCTGCGGCCTGACTACAGAAGGATTCATATGATAAACAATTCCTTCCAACACAAAAGGTATTGCCCCTTAGGTATGCCTCGTTTTAAACTCACAGGGTGATAGCTCTCCCACTGTAACAGGCTATTCGTAGCCATAGGTTTTCTGTAAGTTTCAGTGTATAACTCCCCCTGATGTTTCGTAATGCGAATGTCTGAAAATGCAATATTGTCTCGGTTGATCTCATGGGTAAATCTCAGGCCTATCGTATTGGTGTTAAGGTAGGGCCCAAATTCAGAGAAGGAGTCCCTGGTGCCATCCCACAAAATAAAAATGTTGTCGATATATCTCCCCCAAAACAAGATGTTGGGGACCCATTGACGACATGGTTCATTAAACACAACGGTATCCTCCTACCAGTCCAGGAATAGGTTGGCGTAACATGGCGCACATGGGCTACCCATGGCCTTACCCCTGAGCTGGTGGAAGAAACGCGTCCCAAAGATGAAATAATTATGTAGCAGAATGAACTCAAGTGCTTTTGTAACAAATTCACTATGTAAGTTGAATTGTGTCCCCCGAGTACTCAGAAAATATTTTACGGCGGTAATACGCTTGTGTAGAGGGCTTCAACATCAATAGAAGCAAGATGGACATTCTCATCTACATGGACATTCTCAATCTTGAGTAGCAAATCTGTTTTAATTGGCATAATATATTTTTCAATAAATTGTGGGGTATTATTTTAATACATAACAGTTACCAGCAGGTATTGTGCACTAATTAATTCGATTTATTAGTGTTCTAATAAATAGTACATATCAGTGGTGTAGCGTGGGGAGGGGGGCTGATTGCCAAACTGCAGGGCGGGGGCAGATAGCAGGGCAAGAGACTGCGATGACATCACCGTGACCTCGTGCTCCTGGTATGGCTTGATGACGCAGTGTAGGAAGGTATGGGGATGTGTTCGCCAGACACCCGAACTCAGGCCACAAGTAGCAACAGAGGTATTTTTATTTATTTATTTTTTAATGTATACACGCAGTACTGGGGGCGCTATGGGGTTGGGGGAACATTACAAATACTATAAAAGGAGAAATACATACACTAATACAAAAGGCGGGCATTTTATATATACGCTACTCACAAGTTAGGAATATTTGGCTTGCGGGTGAAATTTCAGCATGAACCTAAAATGCCCTCTAACTTTTACAGGTGAACTTAATGTGACCTTCTCTAAACTTATGAATGCACATGTCCATCATTAATAAACACTAGTGCCCCAGTTCTACTGGAAACCATGCATGCCCATGCCATCACACTGCCTCCACCAGGTTTTACAGAGGATCTGGTGTGCTGTGGATCATGAGCCTTCTCCACGCTTTCTTCTTCCCATGATTCTGTTACAGGTTGATCTTAATTTCATCTATGAAAGGAATAGTGTTCCAGAACACCTTTCTATTTTTGGGCTGATAAATGGTTTGCACCTTGTTGTGAACCATCTGTATTTGCTCTCATCAAGTCTTCTCTTTATGGTAGACTTAGATACTGATATACTTACTTGCTGGAGAGTGTTCTTCACTTGGGTGTATGTTGTGAAATGGTTTTTCTTCACTATCGAAAGGATTCTGTGATCATCCACCACTGTTGTCTTCTATGGACATCCAGGCCTTTTTGAGTTCCTGAGCTCACCAGTGCACAGTTTTTTTTAACAGGATCTACCTAACTGTTGATTTGGCCACTCCTAACATTTCCTATATCTCTCTAATGGATTTATTCTTTTTTAGCCTAATGGTCTTTTTTTTAGCCTAATGGTCTGTTTCACTACCATTGAGAGCTCCTTTGGCCGCATGTTGTGGGTAGAAAGCAACAGCTTCCAAATGCAAATGCCACAACTGGAATCAACTCCAGACCTTTTACCTGCTTAATTGATGATGGATTAACGAGGCAATATCCCATGCAGCCAATTAATTGTCCAATTACCCTTGGTCCCTTGAAAAAGAGGCAGCTACATATTAAAGAGCTGTAATTCGTAAACCTTTCCTCTAATTAGGATGTCAGTACTCTCAAATTAAATCTGAGAGTCTGTACTTTAAGCCCATATTATATATAAATGTATCTTAAATATGTTTTAGTAAACAGCAAATATTTCTGGACCTAACTTGTATACTATCAATACAGAGGGCATTATACATATGGGTGCTAGCAACTCACGCCATGCCACTGACACATAAGCACAATACTTTTCTAGGTGTTGTTGGGATTTCTTTAAGGCTTTGAGCCTCCATTGGTAAGGCTTTTCCTCGATTAATGTTTTTAGACAACATGTTACTTCCAGAGGTAGATTTTTCTCTCAGAAAGCAAGTTGAAGACTGAGCAGAAACCTCTGTAGCCAAAAGGTTACTATAACTTAAAAAAACCAGTTGTATGTAGAAGACAATGGAAAATACATCCCCCCAAAAAGTGAGGGCCGCATTTATGACAACACATGTTTTGTTTCAAGAGTCTATCAACCTGCATGGGCCAAGCATCACATGATTGATCTCACCCATATATAGATCCCAAATGAACAGTAAAGACATAAGAAGTCTTTACATTCTATTAGGAAACGCCTACTCAAAGATAAATCCACCCCTGCAGAGCAGACCACATCTTTTATGTCTAAGCGGGGTATGTTCGATATAGGGAAATGGCATATAGGAATGGAGTACCACAGTAAAGCAGCAACGGTTCTCCAAAAATTACATTTTAATATGGTCACACTCACAACTATAAAGAGGACATAATGACAATTGTCACAGTAATTAAAAATTCAGATAGAAGAGAAGTTATAAAATCGTGATGATGTAAATTTGCTTTGGATCTGAAAACCTGAACACAAACAACCAAGGTCATTAGGAAGTCTGTGTAAATGTGCTATTTGCCTTCTAAATTACAAGGAATATTTGCATCGTCTTGCTAAAAGGCCCTGCCACTCCTTAGGCCAGACCAGAGCTAATACGTAAAATGTTTGTAATTTTTTAAATAGCTGCCAACCCATCGCTCTCACTTGTCTCTTTAGTGTCTGATGTATAGGTTTGCATGGAAAAATACTCAAATCTGTTTTGTTCATGCACTGCTGCACTCTCTTGACTGGTTCTCACTTGCACAAAGCCCAGCTTTGTATATGAACCCTTTTCCTCCTATAACCGGGGCTGGATGAATGGTCAGTCAGTTAAATGAAGCAAAAAGGCCTGTGGCCCACTATGGGGCCCTCAAGTCTTTTATTCAAAAAGATAGCAGGGCCCAGAATTAAGTTGTTGGAGCCATGGATAGCTTTGGATGGGGAGCCAATGAGCTGTGGGACTCACATTAAGTGACGTCACCATGACAGATGTGGAGAGTTCATTAGTGCCACCCAGGGCAACCTCATCTCTTTTACCTCCACTCCATTAGGACACTGACATATTTAGTGACACCAGCTTGGCTACATGAGCCAAAGAGAGTCTCCGGCAGTCTAAAAAACACCTCTTGTCTCATAGGGTCAGGCTAGGGCTATACCCTTCCCTGTAGCTCTGCTTGTTCAGGTTAGCTGATGTGTATAAGCACAAGCCCACCACAATGGCGTACTAACCTGCCACTTTTGGTTCCTCCACGACTGGGGGCAAAAATTCTGAGTTCAGAGACTATTGTGCTATCAAAGTTGTACTAACGCTATACTCTGGGCAACTTGTAATGACCTACTGATGACCTCTTCTGGCTGTCACACAACTATACCCCATAAGACTGAGGTGATGCAACAGTTATGTTAACAAATGTAGTTTGTGACTGTATCTCTGTATCTCACCGCCTTGTAATTTCTTAATTCCAATTAGTTGAAGAATCCCCCATTCGCCAAATAAGAAATCGCTGGTAGCGCTGAATAATTCCACATATGAGCCAAAGCTGGATACTGGAACAAGACTTTACTATAAGCACTTCACATTCAAAAATACAATTTCTTTTATCCCCTGCTCCCATGCAAGGGAGACACCCACAACAAATATACATTAACCCATAACACAAAGGTTACAACTCACATAACATCCTCCCGTCTGCCTGTGATATAATCATGGTACATCCTGGTTAACAATCATCACAGGCAGGACAATACACAATGTCCTATGTCCTGGAGACAACCGAGTTGTAATTAAATTATCTCTCAGGACAGAGGGCAATCGCCAATACACACAGAGAGACAATGGAACAGACCTCACTACTCAACTTATACAATGTCCCACCCTTTACAATACACATAGACATGTAACATATCCCAACCCGGCATGAATTAGACCAGGAATTCTAAAGTTAGTAAAAGTCTTTTAAGCAGGGAGAGGAAAACATGCGGACAACCATAGAAGGGCATCCTTAACATAGTTAGAGACTAGTACCAATATGAATGTTCTTGTAAGGGTGGACAACCCTCATTTCCAACGTATGGCATTCTTGTGTTTAAAGTTGTTGCTGCCCCAGTGTGGTTATCCCTACTTGCCACATGCATCGTCATTCCCCCATGTTTATGTAGGCCGGTGAGCTATTTTACACGGAAGTAAAAATATATTGGTTATACCGCCACACAATGTGAGAGTGTAGTAGTATATAGTCACACCCAAATATAACAGAATTAATATGTGAACTAGGCATCTTAAAACGTAGCTTTTACTAAATTATTTATTTTAAAATATAATTGGTACCACTGGGTGAGAGACAACAATATATACTATGCTCCACTATTTCGAAGTCACATAAAGTGAAAAAAGGGTGGATCTTACCACGTCTTGTGGGTTCCACATCCAGTGGAGGGAGGTCCTGGTAGTGGGTTTAGACCGGAACCAAAGTGACCAAGTGTCTAGCATTAACACTCCTAGTACACCCTATTATTGGGTTCCCTACCTGCAGGAGGGCTAGGGGCTGTTCTGAGAACCTGCCTAACAGACACAGAGCACCCGCCCCGACAGGCGCGACCCCATACGGAACCTTTCCCTCAGTATGGGCCTAGTACTACACTTAACCCTAATTACAAAGCCCTACATGCCATGTTTCTGTCTTGCTTGTCAGACATCATCAGGGGACTTCACAAAGGTATTCAGGGATAACTAGAAACAAGATTCCAAACATACACTAAGTATAGGTCACATATATACTACTGAGTGCCAGATGTTGATCAGCAAAAGAGAAACTCAGATTGATTACTTACTGAAAGATGAAGATCGTTTAGCTTTGTACTTTCACTATGGATAGTGGGTAAGTCTTATCCATGCCACATCATGGGAAGTGTCCCATGTCAGCTTGTGTCTCACCTCAAACAGTGGTGGTTTGGGTGAGCAACTAGTGATTGTTGCCCTCCTCCTTATATTACCCCACTTCCCAGTGCGTGTACGCCCCCCTGATTACCTGCCTCACCTGTCCGTGAACGGCCAGAGCGCCTGTCATTGCCTGTGGAACGCACGCCGCTCGCGTGCGTTCCACCAGACCCGAAGCTGGAATCACATGGTGCGGGCTAATCGGAAGTGAGGTAGGGACCTGCGTCTGAGCGTCGCCAGTTGCTTGGCAACGTACATGCTCACACACGCTCGGGCCCGGTAGTGCTGCAAATGATGACTTGCCTGTTGGTTTATAAGTGCTGAATCGCAAATTGGATTTAATTTGGCAGGATCGCCATGCACATACAAAGACGACATAGTAGCGCCCAGTGTAGCCAAGGCTGTCCGGGCATGCTGGGAGTTGTAGTTTTGCAACAGCTGGAGGCACACTGGTTGGGAAACACTGGTCTAGAACATCCATCATGATTCATCTGCTCATGTACACAGGTGAGCAGACCTGGAATTCAAAAGGTAAAAATACACGGGAATAGACATGGGAATTCCAAGAAAAAAATATACATGGGACTAGACAGATTCCTACTAGATACACCCACGCATGGTGATACAGTGTCATCATACACCTTGCTCAAGACCGTGGGATGCCGACAGGGGGATACCACAAAAAACAGTCTCATATAAAGCAACTATAGTTCTGTTGCTCATTCAAGCCGGAGGGGTGGACGGTCTTTAGGTAGAAGATCCACTTTGCTTCACATTAAAGGATCCTCCTGTCAACATCCCCCCGTCTCAATCCTGGCTTGATTTTCTCAATCCCCATGAAGGAAAGACACTCGGACCTCCCTCCATGTTCAGTGATCACATGTCGTGACACAGGTGTATCTCTGCCATTTTTTATATCGCCCACATGTTCTCCTATCCTCCTCCTAAGTTCTCTGATTGTTTTACCAACATATTCTTTTCCACAGTCACATGTGATCTTGTAAACTACTCCCGTATTTCTACAATTAATAAAATCATTCACGGTGTATGTTTTACCGGTGTTGTTACTCCTGAAGGTATTACCCTTGGTCATAAAGGGACACGCCACGCATCCTCCACATCTGAAGTTGCCACTGATGCCTCTTTCAAGCCATGTTTTTTTTAGAGGCCGCTAGTGTATAGTGGCTATGCACCATGAGGTCACGGACACTCCTGCCCCGCCTATAGGTAATGCTAGGGTGTTCCTTTATGACCCTACGAATGTCTGGGTCCATCCGCAGTACATGCCAGTGTTTCGAGATAATATCTCTGATTGCAGTGGAGCAGCCATTGTACGTGCTGATAAGGCGAATCTCCCTATTCTCCTCCGGTCTATCCACAATGGGGGCTTCCTTTTGAGGGGTAAGAAGGGACACTCTGTCCATATTGAGGGCCGCCTGGTACGCTGGTGTCAGTATGCCCGCCGGGTACCCTCGGTCCAAGAATCTAGTTCTAAAGGTCCGAGGCCTGTTTTATAAAGTCAGAGCGTCTGGAGCAATTCCTCCTTAGTCGCAGGTATTGGCCCCGCAGTATCCCCTTCCTGAGGGGGTAGGGGTGGCTACTCTCCCACCTCAGGAGGGAGTTAGTGGAGGTCGGTTTACGATAGATAGATAGATAGATAGATGTCTCCAGACCACCGTTTTGATTTATACTGACACAGATGTCAAGGAAGGGGAGTTTTATTGGGTGACACTCTGATGTGAAGTGGAGGCCTATCTCATTCTTGTTTAGTTCTTGAACCCTCTCCATACTTCCCTTCCAGATGACAAACACGTCATCTATGAAGCGTGCCCATTTTTGAACACACTGCAACTCAATAGTAGATTCATCTCTGAATACAAGAGTATTCTCCCACCAGCCCAGGAACAAGTTTGCATACGACGGGCACAGGGACTCCCCATCGCAGTGCCCCTGAGCTGGTGGTAGAATCATCCATTAAATAGGAAGTAGTTCCTCTTCAATGAAAATTCCAACAATTCGAGTACAAAGGCATTGTGTGCCTGATAATGTCTCCCCCTTGTAGATAGAAAGTAGGATACTGCATGTAATCCCCACTTGTGTGGGATAGATGAATATAGGGCCTCTACATCTACACTCCCTAGTATGCAACCATTGTCAAGATGGATCCCCTCCAGTTGTTTAAGGAGATCACCGGTATCTTTTACATGGGAAGACAGAGAGAGAACAAAGGGTGCCAGAATTTTGTCTATGTACACTCCTAGGTTTTGACTTAGGCTGTCCACGCCCGATACAATCGGGCGCCCTTTTAGGGGCTCATACCCTTTATGTACCTTCGGGAGGCTATAAAATGTGGCAATTTGGGGATATTGAGGATAGAGAAAGTCCAGTTCTTCTTGGTTGATTTGGCAGATTTTGCCCGGTCTAGGATGCATTTTAGTTAATTCTTATACGCCATGGTGGGGTCACTATGAAGAATTTCGTAGCAGTCCCGGGGAGCCAGTAGGTTCTCACACATCTTTTCATAATTATTTGTACTCAAGATGACTGTGTTACCACCTTTTTCCGATGGTTTAATGACAATATTTTTATTTTGGGACAAGTCATCCAGTGCACACAGTTCATCTTGAGTACAGTTTTGTGGTGTCGAATACAGGTGGGTAGTTTCCAGGTCTGTACTGACCAATTTCAAAAATACATCCACACAATTGGTCTCGCCTGTGGGGGGTATCCTTTTACTCTTGTTTTTAAGAGATGTAAAAGGCCCCTCACCTAGGACCGGTTCATTTGTAGCAGTCAAGCTTTGTAACAGTTTCACATCCCATACCATGCCTCTAGGGACACCCATCTCAGTGCTTTGTTTTTTCTCAATATTGCAAAAGTATTTATACCATCGCAATTTGCGAGCAAAAAGATTCAGGTCTACCACAGTCTTAAAAGGATTGTACTTGGGTGTTGGGACAAAGGAGAAACCCTTCTCAAGAACCCTTATTTCGGTGTTTGTTAGGGTATGAGACGACAGGTTGATTATTTTGGGGCCGGTATTGCTCCTACCCCCTGAGGTTGTTGCTGTACTCGGTTTCTTAGGGGGTAAAAAGGGTTCTGGTCTAAAAAACCTTGTGCTCCCCTATTATAGGATCCCCCTCGGTAGTTTTTTCTACCTCGGCCTCTGCCTCTGGTTGAGTTTTTACGATTCCCTGTGTACTGTTCTTTATCTGATTCAGATTGGTCTGTCTATGTGGATGAGATATCAGTCTCTCTTTCAGTCACCCTCCTTCTTTCACTTATTTGTACATATACCTTTTTTTTCTTTAAAGTCAGCCAAGTCGAGTGTGAATTGTTTATGTTTACGCTCCTTTAAATGGTATTGAAATTTTTCTAAGGAGGTCTGAAGTTGTTTCTTCTTTGTCCCAAAATCCGTCTCTTGTGAGAAAGACTGAGTAATAGTTATTTGGTCTCGTAATTTAGGGTCAAGTCCTGCCAAGGTCTGCCGTTCCTGCTCTATTAATAATTTCATAAACCTAAGTGAGCTATTAGTAGCCTCTAATTCCCATTTACTCATCAAGGAGGCATTTCTACAGCGGGTTGCAGGAGTCAGGGTAATACGTAGACCTCGAGGGACTATATTGTGCTCCAAATAGTGTTCTAGGCTTTGGACTTCCCACCAGGAAACTATCTGCTCTTTATACACCTTCTCCAGCTCCTTAAAAGATGCACCATAAGATGGAGTATATTTTTTTTGACAGAATGTTCTGTCTGAGAAAACCTCCTTGGCTTCTGTCAGCCAACTATCTGAGTCAAAGCCTGTGCTTAGAAATCCCACCATATCCAGGAATAACACAATAAACAAAAATATATTGGTTATACCGCCACACAATGTGAGAGTGTAGTAGTATATAGTCACACCCAAATATAACAGAATTAATATGTGAACTGGGTATCTTAAAACGTAGCTTTTACTAAATTATTTATTTTAAAATATAATTGGTACCACTGGGTGAAAGACTACAATATATATACTATACTCCACTATTTCGAAGTCACATAAAGTGAAAAAAAGGGTGGATCTTACCACGTCTTGTGGGTTCCACATCCGTTGGAGGGAGGTCCTGGTAGTGGGTTTAGACCGGAACCAAAGTGACCAAGGTGCCTGTGTCTTGTGGCAGCATTAACACTCCTAGTACACCCTATTATTGGGTTCCCTACCTGCAGGAGGGCTAGGGGCTGTTCTGAGAACCTAACAGACACAGAGCACCCGCCCCGACAGGGGCGACCCCATACGGAACCTTTCCCTCAGGTGAGGTGAGACACAAGCAGACATGGGACACTTCCCATGATGTGGCATAGATAAGACTTACCCACTATCCATAGTGAAAGTACGAAGCTAAACGATCTTCATCTTTCAGTAAGTAATCAATCTGAGTTTCTCTTTTGCTGATCAACATCTGGCACTCAGTAGTATATATGTGACCTATACTTAGTGTATGTTTGTAATCTTGTTTCTAGTTATCCCTGAATACCTTTGTGAAGTCCCCTGATGATGTCTGACAAGCAAGACAGAAACATGGCATGTAGGGCTTTGTAATTAGGGTTAAGTGTAGTACTAGGCCCATACTGAGGGAAAGGTTCCGTATGGGGTCGCCCCTGTCGGGGCGGGTGCTCTGTGTCTGTTAGGCAGGTTCTCAGAACAGCCCCTAGCCCTTCTGCAGGTAGGGAACCCAATAATAGGGTGTACTAGGAGTGTTAATGCTGCCACAAGACACAGGCACCTTGGTCACTTTGGTTCCGGTCTAAACCCACTACCAGGACCTCCCTCCACTGGATGTGGAACCCACAAGACGTGGTAAGATCCACCCTTTTTTTCACTTTATGTGACTTCGAAATAGTGGAGTATAGTATATATTGTTGTCTCTCACCCAGTGGTACCAATTATATTTTAAAATAAATAATTTAGTAAAAGCTACGTTTTAAGATACCCAGTTCACATATTAATTCTGTACATGGAAGTACCATTAGATCCTGCCAGAGACTTGACACATACACAGGGTGGTATGACAGCACAGAGTTTGGATGCATGGTCAAGGACCAAAGTAAGGGATTTTTAGGAGGAGGAAGTAATCCAGAGTCTGGGAGTAACCACATGTGGTGCCAGAGGAACCTGTTGTATTTTATGCAGCAGGCCATATCCAGACAAACTGAGAAACTGGTAGGCTGGAGGCAAGGGGCTGAAGGACATTGGGAGCCACTGTAGGATCAGGATCAGGGTGGAGAGAGTCCAGTCTGCAATTGAACAGAGTGTTCTGAGGCCTACTATAAAACCTCAGAGCTTAACAGAGTGAATGGATGGGTGGGGTAAAACAGGCCACCTCACAGAGTATTCCTCCTCTTCTTGCATAACAAAATAATACTTTTAATAGTTTACCTTGTGTCCTGCAAATATCAAGCATGCTCCTGAGTTAAATATTTATGTTATACCATTGCTGCAGTTTACATTGAGTGCTCCTTTACAAAGACTGCTGTGCCCCAGCAATAAGAACTTTATTAGAACTACATTTTCCACCACGTAGCATAGGGTCCTTTGTGGTGTAGTGTGTTATGCTGCAGCCAATGGTAATCAGAAATTTGTGAAAGGTAATGGTGTAGTGGACACAAGGACCTGCAGAGGTGCAGAGAACTTCCCATACTAAGTAACGTCTGCAAACCCATGGGGAGGGCAGGCTGTGGCAGTGAGTATCCTCTCAGAAACCCATAATAGCAAAATAAGGTGGACTGTGTCATGGTGATGCAACCCGATTTGGTCGGACACCAGGTGGAGGTTGAGGTCCATTACCCAGGATTAAAAAGGTCTTCCCATCTCGGACCTTTATGGCCTATTATTCCTAAGATATGCCTTGAATGTCAGATAAGAGTAGGTTCCAGAGTTGGGATCCAAACCTATCTCCAGAACGGAACCCCAAAGTGAATCAAGAGCACACCGTAAACATTTGGTGTCCTCTGTATTCACTGCTATAGAACTTCCAAAAATAGCAAGCAAGTGCGCTTGTCTAACTTTTGAAGCCCCATAGCACTGATGGAAACCAAGCCGCTCATGTATGGCCACTCCATATTTTCAGAAGTTCCATGGCAGTGAATGGAAGGAGGCTTTGCATGCGCGGTTTGCTCTCCTTTCACTTCAGGTTCCCATTGGGCAGACAGGAGCAGGTTCCAGAGGTGAGAC
The DNA here is from genome assembly GCF_905171765.1 of Bufo bufo. Taxonomy (NCBI): domain Eukaryota; kingdom Metazoa; phylum Chordata; class Amphibia; order Anura; family Bufonidae; genus Bufo; species Bufo bufo. The sequence continues at coordinate 119,531,310 of NC_053398.1, read as the reverse complement.
CCACACCTATCTGATATTTAGAGCATATCTTAGTAAAATGTCACAAATGTCCCAGATGATGGGACAATCCCAGTTTAAGGACGACTCAGAGAGGTTGTGCTACAGGCAACATATCATCTAGGTGCTTACATGTACTTTAGCTGCTCTAGAGATTTGGAATGACTCTTCCATGGATCTTCACTTCTTTGGCAGGTACCTACTGCCAGAAGCTTTATCCGCAGCTGCAGCAATTGTTGGGTGATCTTTTTAACCTGCACGCTTGGTAGATTTAAGAGACAAACAAAAAATGAAAATGTGAAGAAAAAAAAATGAGCATTTCCCCAAATGACGCCTACAGGGAGTCTTTAGGCTGGAATACTCATTGGGTTTCAGCTCTGCCTCCCCAGCTCTGCTCTCAGGCTGAACATTGAGACCATATCGGATCTTTCTGCTTGGGGAGCTCTGCGCAGCTGCATTCAGCAGAAATGAATGGGTGAAATTTACAAATGCAGCATTTTTGCTTTTGGTTCCATCAATTTTAGGAGGCTGGCATTGACTGTTGCAAATCTGATTCACTGATTTCACCTGGCCTAGCTTGAAGCAGAAATGCTGCTTAGGAAAAGGGGAAAAGAGAGTGCTTAATTATTTCCATAAAGAGAAAAATCTTATGCAGAAATTCTCACAAAAGGTTAGATAGAAAAATGGCGTCCTCGGGATTTCACTAAATAAAACAGTTTTTACATTAGAAATCAGACACTGACCAAGGCTTATTATATTATTCACATTAACCCATTAAAGCCCAGATAATTTTGGTTTTGAGGACTCCAAGAATTTTTCGTGATTTTTTTATTATATTTATAAAAAAAATCTAAAAATACTGAAGTTTTCTCTCTGGCCATGGAGCCTCACAATATAGAGACAATTCCTTAACTCCTTTTACTTTACTATATTTTGTGGGGATTTGCTCTGGTAAACAGGATAAGCGGACGCAGTATAGAGGCACCAACCAGTTTGTAAAGCAAAAGTTCAGTGTTTAATTACACAGAACAAAAAAAAACACTTTCAAGCAAAAAAATATATATATTCACCTTGCAGTATTGGTGTCAGTTCATACCATGCGGCCCTCACAGGGGTCTCAGACCTCCACCCCGGCACAAGCCTCAGATCCCAATACAGAGATCCCCTCTGCATGAACCCAGCTGTCTTTTAAAGGCAGCTAGGTGTCAACAAAAACCCAGACCGGCACCTGCGATCCAGTTCGGTGTTTGACCTTACCTGACTGCCAATTAGTCCAGCAGCACACACTGGGAGGAATATACCTGCCTCCACATACAATTCCCTTTACTGTGTCACAATATATACACCCACCTAAAGAATTATTAGGAACACCATACCAATACGGTGTTGGACCCCCTTTTGCCTTCAGAACTGCCTTAATTCTACGTGGCATTGATTCAACAAGGTGCTGATAGCATTCTTTAGAAATGTTGGCCCATATTGATAGGATAGCATCTTGCAGTTGATGGAGATTTGAGGGATGCACATCCAGGGCACAAAGCTCCCGTTCCACCACATCCCAAAGATGCTCTATTGGGTTGAGATCTGGTGACTGTGGGGGCCATTTTAGTACAGTGAACTCATTGTCATGTTCAAGAAACCAATTTGAAATGATTCGAGCTTTGTGACATGGTGCATTATCCTGCTGGAAGTAGCCATCAGAGGATGGGTACATGTTCTCATTCTGTTTACGCCAAAGTCAGACTCTACCATTTGAATGTCTCAACAGAAATCGAGACTCATCAGACCAGGCAACATTTTTCCAGTCTTCAACAGTCCAATTTTGGTGAGCTCGTGCAAATTGTAGCCTCTTTTTCCCATTTGTAGTGGAGATGAGTGGTACCCGGTGGGGTCTTCTGCTGTTGTAGCCCATCCGCCTCAAGGTTGTCCGTGTTGTGGCTTCACAAATGCTTTGCTGCATACCTCGGTTGTAACGAGTGGTTATTTCAGTCAACGTTGCTCTTCTATCAGCTTAAATCAGTCGGCCCATTCTCCTCTGACCTCTAGCATCCACAAGGCATTTTTGCCCACAGGACTGCCGCATACTGGATGTTTTTCCCTTTTCACACCATTCTTTGTAAACCCTAGAAATGGTTGTGCGTGAAAATCCCAGTAACTGAGCAGATTGCGAAATACTCAGACCGGCCCGTCTGGCACCAACAACCATGCCACGCTCAAAATTGCTTAAATCACCTTTCTTTCCCATTCTGACATTCAGTTTGGAATTCAGGATATTGTCTTGACCAGGACCACACCCCTAAATGCATTGAAGCAACTGCCATGTGATTGGTTGACTAGATAATTGCATTAATGCGAAATAGAACAGGTGTTCCTAATAATTCTTTAGGTGAGTGTATATATATGAGATCACACAATTCCCAATAGGTGATGGTCACAGCTTATCTACTCCCCCTCCATGCACAACGACTTCTGCGTTGGTCACAGACCACTCCTACTACACTCTCACATAATTCATTGAGTCACGTCCAGACTGTTAGCAGCTCAGTGAAGATGGTAACTCCCATAATCACGTACAGGAAATAGAAAAAAAAATAAAAAAATTATAATATATATATATATATATATATATATATATATATATATATATATATATATATATATATATAATGAAAAAAATATCATTAGAATAAAAAACCTTTGTATTTACCCCACTAAAAATAATTCTAGTGTAAGAGACCCACAAAATCCATCGATTTGCTGAAGCTCTAAGGCATTGGTTGAAATTCGCAGTGGAAAATCTTGTCCTCCCTCTTACTACTGTAAGCACTTCAGATTTTCCACCTGCAATTCTGCTCCAGGGCGTAATCTGCCCTATGGGAACACACCCTTAAAGGGTTTATCAGTTTGATTTTTTTTTTATTTATGCTCTATACTGTAGTGCGGAGGGTGTTGTGCAAACATAAAATAAGCAGTACTCGCCTCATGGATCTCCCACGGTTGCCATACAAACATTGGCCAAACTTCTATAGCTCTTTGCTCCAGCAATGACATTCTGTGACCACTGCAGCCAATCACTGGTATGGGAGCAGCGGGGGATTCGTAAGGCGGGTGTTTGCAAAACACCCTCAGCACTATAGAACAATATTTTTATTTTGGAAAACTCCTTTTAAAAGGCCAGCTTCTATGCAGAAGTCATAATTATGTGTGCAGGAATTAAGCCCCGTCAGCAGTGATAGACCGATTCACTATTCCAGGTCTCCACACTTGAGCAGCACAAGGGTTAAATACATTCAGCTATATGAAAGCACTGGTTCTTGGAGCCACTGGGCTAATATGGAAAATGCTTGCAATCGATAGGAAGGTGATGATCAATATTCTGAATGCCTCCGTGAGATTGACAGGTTCTTATATTTCTCATTAATGGTTGTAAAGTTGTAAATGTGCATCTTAACTAGAAGTGCAGCTAACGGGGGATCAGGGGGTGTTCATGGTGTTCAGCATTATATACACCATCAGGCAAGGGTATCAGTAGGATGCACCATGGGAGAAAAATTGGGACTGGTCACAGGTGCTATGGTGAATAAATGAAGACCTATTTTTGGGAAACAAAGATCAGACCAGAGGTGGACTGGCCATAGACCCTACAGGAAAATTTCCCAGTGGGTCAATGCCCAGGGGGGTGACCAAGTGCTCCTCACACCACCAACCAGGTACATAATGATCTGATGCTTTTAGTATCAATTAAAGCTAGGGCATCAGGTACTCAGGATGGCGATACATTTGAATAGAGCAACGGGGAGGCGGTATTTCGTGGTGCACTGTGGTATTTGGTTCTGCTGGGGCGGTACTTTGTGCTGCACTACAGTATTGTTGACGCCACCTGCTTCTGTCATCCCTGCCTACTTGTGTTGCCCCACATTCTTTCAGTTTTTTGACCGGTCTAAAACATGAGGCTACTTTTAGGCTTCTTTCCATGGCCACTTTGAGTTCCTAGTCCGCCCCTGGCTCAGACAGGTTTCCTATACTTTAGTATATAAGGCCATAATTGTATGAGCGATCAAAGTTTTTAAAAATTGTATTTGGAATTTGGCTGCTTTGCCGAATTTTACAAAAATAATTTGCTTTGTGATGAAATACGTTGTCATGAAGCGCATTTTTTTTGTAAGTAGCATTGCTTGTGCCGCCCCCCTTCAGTCATTGAGCCCCTCAGATGCCGCGTTCATCGCTGATCGAGATCAATCTTAAAGCATTTTAGTGGTTGCTAAAAAGAAAAAAAATATATCAAATTGTACTTTCCTCATACATTTGAGCGCGAAGAGGCCTTTTGAAGATCCAGCACGAAATCTTGCACGGCGCGTGGTGACGTCATACGTCGTGCGGAATTTTCAAGCAAGATGACCGCGGTGGCCTCTTTGCGCTCAAATGGATGAGGTAGGTATGATTTATTTGTATTTTTACCACCATTTCAGTGAAACTCGTTTCGGTACCAGGATACACAAGGAAATTTTGTGGTACCGAATCAAATTTGTCCTGAAATTCGGATAAATATATAGTGTAAGGTCCATAAATATTGGGACATCGACACAATTCTAACATTTTTGGCTCTATACACCGCCACAATGGATTTGAAATGAAACGAACAAGATGAGCTTTACCTGCAGACTGTCAGCTTTAATTTGAGGGTATTTACATCCAAATCAGGTGAACGGTGCAGGAATTACAACAGTTTCCATATGTGCCTCCCACTTGTTAAGACACCAAAACTAATGGGACAATTGGCTTCTCAGCTGTTCCATGGCCAGGTGTGTGTTATTCCCTCATTATCCCAATTACAATGAGCAGATAAAAGGTCCAGAGTTCATTTCCAGTCTGCTATTTTCATTTGGAATCTGTTGCTGTCAACTCTCAAGATAAGATCCAAAGAGCTGTCACTATCTGCTTATGTTACGCCAAATGCTTCAGAACTCATTGGACGGCGCTTCACAGTGCAGATGGACAATGACCCAAAGCATACTGCAAAAGCAACCAAAGAGTTTTTAAGGGAAAGAAGTGGAATGTTATCCAATGGCCAAGTCAATCACCGGACCTGAATCCGATTGAGCATGCATTTCACTTGCTGAAGACAAAACTGAAGGGAAAATGCCCCAAGAACAAGCAGGAACTGAAGACAGTTGCAGTAGAGGCCTGGCAGAGCATCACCAGGGATGAAACCCAGCATCTGGTGATGTCTATGTGTTCCAGACTTCAGGCTGTAATTGACTGCAAAGGATTTGCAACCAAGTATTAAAAAGTGAAAGTTTGATTTATGATTATTATTCTGTCCCATTACTTTTGGTTCCTTAACAAGTGGGAGGCACATATGCAAACTGTTGTAATTCCTGCACCGTTCACCTGATTTGGATGTAAATACCCTCAAATTAAAGCTGACAGTCTGCAGTTAAGGCACATCTTGTTTGTTTCATTTCAAATCCATTGTGGTGGTGTATAGAGGCACAAATGTTAGAATTGTGTACATCTCCCAATATTTTTGGACCTGACTGTATACACACACACATATACAAAGAAATCTCTATTTAGACTAAGTAAAATAATAGAAATAGTAAATAAATAAAAATAATTATAATAATTGTACTCAAACTATGATTACATTTTAATGAATACACCCTATGTATAAGCAGAACATTTTCCCCTAAATTTTAAATGAATAAAAATTGAAACAAAGGAAAAAGTAAGATTGCTTGCAATATAACAGAATGAGTGGGGAAAAAATTAATGTACGGTATATTTTATGTAAATTTCAAGCATTTTTTCAGTACAATTACAATACCTATCTGTCTGCACACACAGGCACATTACCGTATATATTTTTTCCATACATACCATATATATATATATTTTGTACGCATAATGGATGCCATAACAGAAACCACGCACTAGTGTAAGACTGCTTCATCCCACTATGCAGCCATTTAAATTCTAGATCAGGAAGAAGCGCTGTGGACTAAGTTGCCATTTATGTTAAGGACCCATGGGGGACGAGGTGTTGACGCCAGTGAAAGTGCCTGCCTCACACATCCGGCTTAATAGCTGCGCGCTCCTGTGTGCTCCCTACCCTTCACATAATGCAGGGATACATTATCATGTTTATTTAGTGTTACACAAGATTTCGAGTTCATCTCTACGACCTTCCCTCGAAATGACCTTCATTTCATACCAGCCTAATGCCATTCAACTTCTTTTATTCCCTAAAAATAGAAATCAATAAACTGTCTGTTAGCTGCAGAGGGCCTGTGAAAGTTATGGGGTCCTGCACAGAGGAGCAGCCATTGCAGATTTCTGATACAAAGCCAAATTCCTAATGAAATCGGAGGGCAGAGGGGAGGCTAATGTGATTCATTGTGTGAAAGCGAGCAGATGCATTAATAATCTCAGGCAAATGCACGTGTTTCACAAGTCAACGGAAGGGAGATTAGGAGACATAGTTGAAGTCCCCTGAGTCGCTCCCTCGCTACCTCATATTATACGGTTGTTAATTTGTTTGCAGGTTTTATGGAAGTACATTATTTTTTTTATTTTTTTTTAGCATTTATCCTTATCGAGTCAAAAATCAGAGCACTTATGTTCTGTAGTGAGAGGTCATGGCTGGAAGACCAAATCCAACCTCAAGTTGATGCTCACCACGTACCGCCATATCCATGTATCCTCTAGGTCCTATTTTGAATGTTGGCTGCATGCCATAGAACTGAATCTTTATCCTATGCAAATTAACTAACTGCTGCAACGAGGCCGTCACCATTGCACCTCACTGCACTATAAGGGCTCTTTCACACGAGCGGATCCCGTGCAGGTAATCTGCTGCGTGAAAGAGAGCCAAGTCCCGTTCCGGACAGCGGAGCATTAACATGATTGATAATGCTATTGCTCTGTGTCTCACTGTGATCTTTTTACTACAAAACCACAGTGAGATACAGTTGTCACCGTGATTTTGTAGTAAAAAGATCACAGAGAGGCACGGAGCAATATCAGTCATGTTAATGCTCCGTGTCTCTGCTGTCCGGAACGGGGCTTGGCTCTCTTTCACGCAGCAGATTACCCGCACGGGATTCGCTCGTGTTAAAGAGCCCTAAGGGTACAGCCATACGGTCAGGTTTCTGCATGCAGTTTTGGAAGCCAAAACCAAGAGGGAATTGAAAAAAAGAGAGAAGAAGTTGTACATGTCCTTTATACTTTCTCTCCTTTTATGATCCCCTTCTGATTTTGGTTTCCAAAACTGCATGTAGAAACCTGACCGTGTGGCCGTACCCTAAGCCACCCGGCTGCCACGTCCCCCCAGCTTTAAGTGACAGGGCCGAGCAGTGATGTAGTCTGGTCTGGCCCTGTGTTACTGTGCAGGCGCTCTCTCTCTCTGGGAATTGGCGCATGTGTGCTCCATCAGTTCTGTCATTGGCACGTGTACAGAGGGCCTCACCCCTGGCAAGAAGCAGGGTTGTACTGTGCGTGCGCTGTTGCTTTATTAATCAGCATAAATGTTTAATAGATGTGGGTTCCACCTCTCCACGCATTAATAAGCTATCCTTAGGACAAGTCATCAATATCTGGGTCTTCTCCATTACTAATCAGCAAAATGATGCTACCGCAGCCACATAGGTGGGGCTTTGCTGCATTACCAAATTAACAAACTTTCTGCCAGTTAGTGGTTACGGTGAATTAATATACAAATGAAGCAATCAGAAAATGAGAAAAAATAAAACTACTAAAAATGTGGATTATGCTTATGGTCTACTTAAAGGAAATGTGTCACCAAAAATGTTACCTGCCAGTTAAAACCAGATTGCAGCACATATCCTTTTTTTCTTATCCGTTTTTATTTTTTGATTGTAGATTTTAATCTAGTTTCTGAATATGTTTATGGGGACGGCCTGAGCTGTTCTTAACAGCATGTACACAGCATTAAAAAAATTGCTTTATGGCAGCCTCATGGGCCATAGACACAAGGGTCAGGAGGAGACGTCGGTGACTTCTATGGGAGAGTTCTCTAGGCATGCTCTGTGGCCTGTGCAGAGGTCATTGTACAAGGGAATAATAGATAAGCTCTGACAATCGCCTATTGTGAATGGTGGATCCCGTCTTATCTATACACAGAGGTGATATCATTACAGGCAGGATTAGAATGACAGATAATCAGATAGCTTCAGTAAAGTGATCTGTACAGACCAACAAGTGGCGCCAATTATTAGAGTTAGTGACTGGTGCAAAAAACTACAGGATTTTTGGTTTCCATTTAAATATAACAATTGATATGGTAAATTAAAAATATCAAAAATTATTTAAACAGCACGTAATTTTCTGATTACATATTCCCTTTAAAGGGGATCTGTAAGCACTGCAGTTTTGACCATGCTAGACTGTTGACAGCACTGGCTAAAGGGCTAAATAGCTTGTGAGAAATACACGCCTCGTGCCCGCTTGACGTCACCTACGTCGAGCTCACAAGACGCAGTATGGTCATTTGTTACCAAAGTGTGACGTTACGCCCTCCAGAGGAGCAGGTAAGGTCAGCTTGGTACAGTTTACACAGACACCTCTTGTCCACACGGGTACAGAGAGGCAACAAGCTGAGGGGGCCTTTTCACTGCCGCCGTGAAATAGCGCCTTCTCAGCCTGGGAAATCTGCCACCAGCTTCTCGTTTGATATAAGCCCGGTCCGCTAACGGGATTATATAGGGTGAGAAACCAACCCGCGGTAGCTTATAACTAGGCCGAAACACGGACTTGGGGATTCGTGATCGAGATACAAGATAACACAAGATTAAATTATATATTTAATCGCCTTAAGGGCACACTAGATAACACACTATACACAGGGAATATATACAGCGGTCTGAGGTTACAGATACAGGTGATATACAGTCAGGTCCATATATATTGGGACATAAACACAATTGTAACATTTTTGGCTCTATACACCACCACAATGGATTTGAAATGAAACGAACAAGATGTGCTTTAACTGCAGACTGTCAGCTTTAATTTGAGGGTATTTACATCCAAATCAGGCGAACGGTGTAGGAATTACAACAGTTTGCATATGTGACTCCCACTTGTTAAGGGACCAAAAGTAATGGGACAATCGGCTTCTCAGCTGTTCCATGGCCAGGTGTGTGTTATTCCCTCATTATCCCAATTACAATGAGCAGATAAAAGGTCCAGAGTTCATTTCAAGTGTGCTATTGCAGCCAGCCAGTAGCGCAGGGGCAACACGTGAGGTGCACGTTGGACCGATGAGGGGCCAAAATAATAAACACACAGTTCATCGGTTTACTCACGGTTAGCAGAAAGCCTCCCTGGGCTGGCAGCACAGTGTTGAGGTGGACAGGACGAAATCCTCCGGGGCATGCTCTATGGTAGGGAAGCATCAGCCAAGATGGTGGTTGAGGTGCCCTTGATTTTAAGGGTGCTTGTTGCGGCTGAGTCCCTTGATGTTTTTTTGTCGTGACGCCAGTACCGTTAATGGTGGTACAATTATTAGTAGTAATAATGGAGGTAGACAGTGGTGAAATGCAACTCACAACTTTTACTTTTGATGTCTTTGATTGCAGCAGTACAAAAATGCAGTCTCTTGATGATACAGAGTTGGTTCTGCAAATCCACAGTTTCTAGGCTTTTCAGGTTTTAGTTTGGAGCAGTGGGTTAGGTGTACTTTGTTCCTATTGATGTGCTGGATCCTATTCCTTGTCCTTTCCCTACAAGCTGAACAGGAAAACTCAACAGAGTTATGGTGTGGCTGCCGGAAGCTATAAATCCTCCACCATGCAAAGGTGTCTGTGGCCCTCAATAATGGCTCTTATCACCGATGATTCCTTAGGAAAGCTTGTTTCTTTCCCAGGGAGGCAAACTCTCTCCTACTGGTCAGGGATACAAGTCGATAGTCCGGCCACAGAAGGAAAACGCTCTTCTGCGCCTCACATCTGAGTATCACCTCCTAGCGAAGTTGGCTCCACTCACTAATCTGTGTCATGAAGTCTTCACTCTACATTTTCTCCCACTAATCTGATCTCCTCAGATCTGCTCTCTTCTGAACTGCATTTTCTTATCTAAGAACCTCTTTCACTAGGCCTGACCTAGGTATATATATAAGACCTGAACTATATCCCCATCTAGTGGTGGGATGTATAAATTACACCTAATCTGCCTGGTAACAGGGATTTTGCAGATACAATAGTATAAAGTACCACAATACAGCACAATACAGTTTCAAATGTAAAAAGTGCTTTTAAGCAGTGCCGACACACACGTAGTGGGACGCTGCACTATTTGCATTTGGAATCTGTTGCTGTCAACTCTCAAGATGAGATCCAAAGAGCTGTCACCATCAGTGAAGCAAGCCATCATTAGGCTAAAAAAAAAAAAACATCAGAGAGATAGCAAAAACATTAGGCGTGGCCAAAACAACTGTTTGGAACATTCTTAAAAAGAAGGAACGCATCGGTGAGCTCAGCAACACCAAAAGACCCGGAAGACCACACCCTTCACAACAGTTGGCCAGATCAAGAACACTCTTCAGGAGGTAGGTGTATGTGTGTTAAAGTCAACAATCAAGAGAAGACTTCACCAGAGTGAATACAGAGGGTTCACCACAAGATGTAAACCATTGGTGAGCCTCAAAAACAGGAAGGCCAGATTAGAGTTTGCCAAACGACATCTAAAAAAGCCTTCACAGTTCTGGAACAACATCCTATGGACAGATGAGACCAAGATCAACTTGTACCAGAGTGATGGGAAGAGAAGAGTATGGAGAAGGAAAGGAACTGCTCATGATCCTAAGCATACCACCTCATCAGTGAAGCATGGTGGTGGTAGTGTCATGGCGTGGGCATGTATGGCTGCCAATGGAACTGGTTCTCTTGTATTTATTGATGATGTGACTGCTGACAAAAGCAGCAGGTTGAATTCTGAAGTGTTTCGGGCAATATTATCTGCTCATATTCAGCCAAATGCTTCAGAACTCATTGGACGACGCTTCACAGTGCAGATGGACAATGACCCAAAGCATACTGCAAAAGAAACCAAAAAGAGTTTTTTAAGGGAAAGAAGTGGAATGTTATGCAATGGCCAAGTCAATCACCTGACCTGAATCCGATTGACCATGCATTTCCCTTGCTGAAGACAAAACTGAAGGGAAAATGCCCCAAGAACAAGCAGGAACTGAAGACAGTTGCAGTAGAGGCCTGGCAGAGCATCACCAGGGATGAAACCCAGCGTCTGTTAATGTCTATGCGTTCCAGACTTCAGGCTGTAATTGAGGATTTGCAACAAAGTATTAAAAAGTAAAAGTTTGATTTATGATTATTATTCTGTCCCATTACTTTTGGTCCCTTAACAAGTGAGAATCAAATATAACAAACAAAGAAGTCCCTCAAAGGGGTTGCTACGCAATTATTTCCCAAATTTTTTAAAATTTTTTTTAAATTTTTAACGGTCACTAGGACCAAGCGTATTTTTGCAACTCCTCCGACTAGTATTATAAAAAACTCAATTTTATTATAATCATTTTAAAACCGACATATCACCTGGGAACAAAAAAGGTTAAAACTATCAGGAGTGACAGTTGCAGAGTCAGTGGCCAGTGTTCATGTGTATAGCTAGTATCCAAACTTTGTGGACTTGCCTAGTTGTTTATATCAATCAATGGTATAGAATCTCATATTCCAGAGACCTATACATATCGCTCTGTCTTGCTCCTGCCTAAAAAACAGCGCCCTGTGTCCCTACATGTTTCGCCGAGCCTGTCGGCGTCTTCAGGGGAAACTAACAGGTGACTATTGGGGGCGGGGTCAGGGCTTTTTAAACTTTCCGGTTACTTTGTTATCCAATCCACCCTCTAGCTTTGGGGTGGACTTTGCAGGGGGACTGCCGATGGGTATACGCTGCTTCAACGTCCTGCCAATGGGTGAGTGCCACGTTTTACTAGTCGTGGGTGTGCGCTGCATAATCGGGCTGTTGACGTCACCTCCTTCACCTCCCGTCAACCCGCCCGGTCATGGTAGTGATGTCATTACCAGTGCGCCGTGTTTACTTCCCGGATGTGTAATTCACCTGCGTCCCATGGTATCACATTGACACTCTGCGCATGCGTAAGAACTTTTACTCCGTTGCACATGTCAGCTGGATCTGCGCATGTGTGCAGACTTAGCCTCCGATGAAATCACAGCAGGATTTTTTTGGGGCTAAGTAGGTAACTAATAGGGAGATGATCAATGTGGGTGTGTATTATGTGTTTTTATTTTTTATTTTAATAGCCACTTATCTCGTCTTGTCATGGGTTTACCAATATTTAATTCCCTCTTGCTTATAATTACCCTCTTTTTAGGTTCTCATTATAGATATTCATTTTCTGATAACACCTGGTTCTGATTTCAAATCCCCAGGGTTATGGTCATGATGATTATATTTTATAGTAGTTTTATAAAAACATTTCTATCATAATGTTCTATATATCTCACAATTAATGTTTTTTGACCATATATTTTGTATATTTATTTTTTATTTTGTGTTATTTGTTATTATTTTTACTTCCCATATTGATATCTATTTCCTATTTTATCCCTAGGTACCTCAAAGTCCTCCAGACGGATGCCTCCCTAGACGTAAGTGTCTCTCATATCGGTTTTTATGTCCTAGTTGTTTCAACACCCGCGCCCCAAAAATTCTTATCTCCCTCTTCTCCCTGTGGGGATGATTATTTATTTGTCTATTTATTTTTTCTTTTTCCTTGATATTTATTTTCATATCTGGAGAAAAGACTTTTTATTTTTTATTTTTTTTATTTTTATGCCCCATAATATTAATACAGTTCTCACTAAATCCATTGTTTTTTTTTTTTTTTTTTTTTTTTTTTTTTTTTAATTCTTTATTTCTTATTTTGTAATAATAACAGCATTATTGCATGTTGAATCACATACTTTAGAAAATAATAGTCGAGACCATGCCGACTGATATCATGAAGCATAATCCAACAGTTTACAAACAAATATAACACATACGTCTGTGTTTGGTGTTCAGCCCATGGTGACAATAAGGCACATCGATTCATCAACAAGAACCATACAAAAATCAAAAAGAAAAGAGCCATAGAAAATGTAGCCATAGCATAAAAGTAAAAGGAAATTTAACTGACAATGACATGGATGGGGGGGGGGAGGCACAAGACGAGGATACAAAAGGAAGAATTGAGGGGGAAAGGATTTAAGGGGGGGCAGGGGTGGATAAGTGAGGAGTATAGTAGTGTCCGGCCTAGACTCTTAGGACAGCAAATTCTGATATTCCGCGGATTCCTGAAAAGTGAACCAAGGAGACCACATATCTACAAAAGCTCTGTTACCACCTTTCAAGGATGCTGTGAGTTCCTCCATTCTCCGAATCTCTTCTACTTTCTGAATCCACATTCCCACAGAGGGAGGCGAACCAGACTTCCACCTCGCAGGGACACAAGCTCTAGCTGCTATAACCAGATAACGCAGACAAGATCGTCGAAGTAATATCAACGGCAAGTCCGAAAGAAAGAGTAAGAAAAACTCTGGAGTGTTAGGGATTGAAAAGGGAAAAATTGAGGCCAGGGCCTTTTGGACCGCCTCCCAGAATGGTTTGACTTTGTCACATTGCCAGAAAATATGCAGAAGGGAACCTTGGTGGGCATCACATCTCCAACATAGAGGAGAAGCCGACGGAAACATTTTTTGAAGACGGGTAGGAACATAATACCACCTCGATAGTAATTTGTAACTGGCCTCCTGATATTTACTTGCAATGGAAGATTTATGAGTAAACTGGAATATTCTAAGCCACTGGTCGGAGGAGATATCCCTCTGCAAGTCCTGAGCCCATGTTGCTGAGTAAGGTCACTAAATCCATTGTATATTGTACTCTAGATGATCCATTTGACCTTACAGAAAAGAAGCAAAGGTGAATCCCTCGTTTAGCCCATTCGGGGCGAGTGAGTGGAGACGATAGATCCACTTCGTCTCCTCTTGTTGTAGCTTGCGGTCAATACTGCCCTGCCTGGGAGATACCCCGATCTTCTGTATCCCCCAAATTTTTAATCCATTTATTTTTCCGTCATGGCATGTTAGTAAATGCCTAGAGAGTGGTGTCTCTTCGTTGGTATTTAGTACACTAAAATGCTTAGAGATCCTCCTCCTTAGTTCCTGAATGGTTTTCCCAATATACAGCTTTTCAAATTCACACTGTATACAGTAAACCACCCCAGAACTCTTACAGTTGATGAATTCTCGTATTTTATATATTTTATCATCATAGGGATTTTTAAATTCCTTCTTTGGAATCATAAATTTGCAAAAACTACAGGCTCCACACGGATAGGATCCTGTGGTTTTGAGCCATGTAGTTTTGCTTTGGGGATTTCTTTGAAAATGGCTTCTGACTAGCATTTCCTTCAAATTTCTACCCCGTCTATACGTAATGCTTGGATTTCTGGGTAGTATCTCTCTCAGATCCTTGTCCGCTTTCAGGATATGCCAGTGTTTTTGGAGAATCCTGTATATCCTAGCATTCTGCACATCATAAGTCCCTATGCATCTAATGGTCTTCTCATCATCCTTTTTCCTATTATTTAGGAGTTCTTCCCGATTAGTATTGACGGCTCTGTTGTACGCTTGATGTAGGACCTTTTTGGGATATCCCCTCTTTCTAAACCTTGAGTACAAGATGTTGCTTTCCTTTTGAAAGGTCTCTTCGTCAGTGCAGTTCCGTCTGGCCCTCAAGTACTGGCCTACGGGAATACCTCTCTTTAATTTTGGTGGATGATAGCTCTGCCAATGAAGAAAACCATTAGAAGCTGTGGGTTTTCTGTACCCTTCTGTTTTAATTTCTCCTGTCCTGTCCAGTGTTATTTTTAAATCGAGGAAATTAATACTTTCGGACTGTACTTCTACAGTAAATATAAGACCTAGATCATTTTCATTTAATCTTTCCGTGAATTCTTTAAATGCATTAACCGAACCATTCCAAAAAATCTAAATGTCATCTATAAATCGGCCCCAAAACAAAATACAATCTGTGAATGTTGTGTTCTCCTCCGTGAATACGAATTTTTCTTCCCACCACCCAAGGTACAGGTTTGCGAAACTGGGTGCGCAAACCGTCCCCATTGCTGTGCCGTGCGTCTGTAAATAATACGTGCCATCAAAAACAAAATAATTGTGAGTGAGTAAAAAACGTAACAATTGTATAATTAAATCATTATGCTGGTACAAGTGTGTGCCCTTTGTATACAAATAGTGCTTCACTGCTTTTATCCCTTTTTCATGTTCAATGCTCGTGTATAAGGCCTCTACGTCGAGGCTAGCTAAAAGGGTATTGGGGCCTAGCTGAATGCCATTTAGTTTTTTGACCATGTCTAGCGTGTCTTTTATGTAAGATGGTAGAATTTCAACGAAAGGTCTGAGGAAAAGGTCCACATAAGTACTAATTCCCTCACACAGACTGGCATTACCGGATACAATTGGTCTTCCTGGGATTGGATCCCGCTTTTTGTGTAAGGCGTAAAAAGTGGCCGTCGTTGGACAGGTATTATACAGTATTTTAAATTCATCTTCATCATAGTCACCTGTTAGTTTCCCCTGAAGACGCCGACAGGCTCGGCGAAACATGTAGGGACACAGGGCGCTGTTTTTTAGGCAGGAGCAAGACAGAGCGATATGTATAGGTCTCTGGAATATGAGATTCTATACCATTGATTGATATAAACAACTAGGCAAGTTCACAAAGTTTGGATACTAGCTATACACATGAACACTGGACACTCACTCTGCAACTGTCACTCCTGATAGTTTTAACCTTTTTTGTTCCCAGGTGATATGTCGGTTTTAAAATGATTATAATAAAATTGAGTTTTTTTATAATACTAGTCGGAGGAGTTGCAAAAATACGCTTGGTCCTAGTGACCGTTAAAAATTAACAAGTGGGAGGCACATATAGAAACTGTTGTAATTCCTACACCGTTCACCTGATTTGGATGTAAATACCCTCAAATTAAAGCTGACAGTCTGCAGGTAAAGCACATCTTGTTTGTTTCATTTCAAATCCATTGTGGTGGTGTATAGAGCCAAAAATTTTAGAATTGTGTCGGTGTCCCAATATTTATGGACCTGACTGTAGGTACAACAGGGTTAAGCAAAGCAAAAGTCAGTTACCGGGTAGATGAAAGTTCCTTGAGGTTATGATGGTGGAATGTCCTTGGCTGCAGTCACGTGGGGGGTGATGTCAGCGGTTTCCAGGTCTCTCCAAACACATTTGCACGATGTGACCCCCTTTCAGAAAAAGACACGCCCACTTGCTGGCACAAACCTTTTAAACTGTAGCCAGCCCCTCCTCTCCCTGCCTCCGGGAGGGGTCCCCTCCTCCTGTTCTGGGATTGGCATAAAATGAGCCACAAAACAGATTATGGCTCATAGCTCCAGAACAGAATGTCACAGGGAGGAGGTTCCGGGCCCATTTACATTTTTGGCTCTGTACACTGTGTACATGCAAAAGGATTATCAAATGAAAATCAGGGCTGCCAGTAAATGATAATACATATTCCTCCCAATTGGTGAGAATACACATTTTTATTCTGCTAGGTTCTGCTCCTGAAGGTGGGACTTAACTGAAGTGCTCTCTGCATTGAGCTTCCTTATACACCCTCCCCTCTGCTGAGTGATAGCTATGGAATACAACCAGGAGACCACTATGGATGTCATTGAGCACAAGTAGGAAGCAGCTCAATGCAAAGAGCACTTTAAAATGAAGCACTGCCTCCTTGGCACTTAAAGTGGTTATCCAATTATATTCTTTTCACCTCATCTCTCCCATAGTAGCGAATCTTACGAGAATAGGATGACCGTCATTTTTTTTATTCTTACTGGGCAAGCACTCTGTTCTCAATGTAATTCTGTAGCGGGTCACCCGGTAAGGATAAACAAAAATTATAGTCATCCAGAGGTTGTAGCTATAGAGGAAGCAGGGGAAGCGGCTGCTTTGGGGCACGAACTCAGAAGGGGCCCACCCAGGAGGAGGAACAAAAGATTTTGTTGTCAGAGCCCCCTCAACCGTATTATATAATGACGTATACAGAAACACTGTAGTAAATGGACTGAGCGGCTGCTGGCCCTCGTCTGAGAGTGCAATCTTGACTACCCACAGGAGTGGGGGTTGCACAGGAGGAGGAGGTTGTGAAGAATTTGCTGGGGTGGGGAGCCCTGTTAAAAAATTTGCTGTGGAGCCCAGTCATGCCACTGTGGTCATCCTATTCTTGTAAGGCTCGCCACTGTGGACAAGATGAGCTGAAAAACATATAACGGGATATCCCCTTTAAGAAGCAAAATCTAGTAAAAAATAAAAAAAATTAAAAATTGTCAAAATGTGTAACTTATTACCATTAAATTTCATTTTATTGTACTTTTCAGGTTATAAATCTGCAATTTCTTAAATCAAGTTTGTCTGTTAAACATAGTTTTTCAAATATCGTTGGTGTATTTTACATGTCACTATGTATGCACTGTCCACTAAGCCTCACAATAGATGGACACTTCCTGTTCTGTAGAGATTACTTCTCATCAGTCATCTCATTATCATCACAGGCAAGATTACAATGAAAGATTACACCCCTACTATAAAGCTAGGGGCAAATAAACACAGGATCCACCACTGACAACTGGTGATGGACACAGCTCACCAACTTCTTCTCCCTGCACAGAAAAGTGTGTGACCACAACACACTCACATACAAGTCAAGTGGTTGTTATTTTTGCTCAAGTTTTTTTTATATTTTCTGCTATAAAGGAAATAGTTGAATGACTGTTCAAAGCTCATGTCAAACTAATAACCCCGCCCCCCCCCCCCCCCATTTAAAAAAAACAACCCTCATTTCTTCACCATGAGTTTGAAGACAAGGGAAGAATCTGCTTTTTCCTGCAGATTTTCCAGAAGTGCTATGGCTCCCCCTCCCCAATACAAAAACCTTGCTAATAGATTACTGTATTTTTCACTCCATAAGACACACTTTCTTGCCCAAATACTAATGTGAGCTTATTAGTACACAGTAGTACCAGGGAGAAGTAAATATAGTGCTTATGATCTGAAGTCTAATGAGGAATGTGGTCTGATTCGAGGGGGTGTCTGAGCCGGATTGGGGGTCTGGTGAAAAAAAAAAATATTTCTTCTTATTTTCCTCTTCTAAACTCTAGGTAAGTCTTATGGTCAGTTGCATCTTATAGAGTGAAAAATACAGTAATTGGCCCTAGATTTAAAAGGCCCTTGTAGGTATGATTTCATACTTACCAACAGTTACATCTCTAATTAGGGGGTTGTCCACGTTTGGGACTAACCCCTTCACATTGTTGGACCTGCGCAGGGAGGCATACTTACCTGCTCTCTACTTCTGAGTTCTGGTTTCTTTAATACGTTGTGTCAACATCCGGTTTGATGGGGTCACATATGCCGCTGCCGTCAATGTCTGGCCACACAGGTGATGTATCCTCATACATCACATTAATGGGTCAAGTGGGGGAGAAAAAGGCCCCTGAAAGTAGATAACCCCTTTAAGCCCCATCCCTGAATGTCTGAAAACACCCAGAATTTCACCAGAAATTCCAATTTTATTGCAGATTAGCATGCACCACCCCTTTTTGGGTAGTGGTTTGCTGGTCAGTCCAATAAAATTTGGAGCTGTTTGTAAGGTAGGTACATATGTGCACATACTATATAGCCGTTGGGTCAACAGGTACACTATGTCATCTTATTGTATCCCCTAGAGAGTTTTAGGTAGTCCATTCCTTCAACTCGGACAAAAATAAAAAATAAATCAGTTTGCTCTCCTAGCCCTGTGCCTTGGCCAAGGGATAGTATGCCTGTTAGCATCCCTCCCCTACCCTAATTTCGGATCAGTGGGGCTCCAACTGCGGACACCTCTACCAATTGAGGTACAGGTCTCGCCAGCTGTTTCTGCACAGCCTATTAAATTCATCTGTTATGCATTAACTAGTATAAGATCTCCAGAGCTCCTGTGTGAACTCATGCCTTAAAGGGATTGACAACGATGTGATAGTGACTCTCCTGGCCCCCAACTATAAAAGCCTGCAAACATTTCGTGCTCCCATTTGAGGCCGCAGCCCCCTTCCCCGACCTAAAGAAACATTTGTTGGTTTTGTACAAGGCGGTGGATGCACAACCTTTTAAAAGCATCGCCGTCATCCTGCTGGGGCTGTCTGCTGATTTGCACTTCATAAAAACACAAATATTAAGGCGCAGCGGAAAATGAAAATAGCGGGTTAATTATATGAGAACAGACCACAGAAAGGACGGGGGACGGCATTGACTGGATATAAAAGCCAGGGGGAAAAAAAAAAAACATGGAAAATTGACATTGCAGCTCATCAGACCAAGTAAAAGGTCTCATTAAGCAATCCGTTGGCTTTTGTTGTTTTACAAGGTAGGACATCCTGGACTGAAGCTGTTCAATAAAGGCAAAGAGAACATATTGGTCGGTTACTCCATCAGACGCTCTGCACCAGACCCTGTTCTCTCGACTTTTGTCTTTGCTCCTGTTAATGTGGTTTGAACTGTCTCCTCCAGCAATAACAGTAAACCGGTGCCCTGCCTTTTGTCTGTCTCCTGCATTCATCTTAATAATCCTCCAGTAATAAAATGGCCTTTCCCCCAATAATTACTGCATTGTCTTAATTTATGGCTGCAAATGTTTTTGGGGTCATTGTTAATTCATGATTATTGTAGACAGAGCACACAATGTTTTATTAAATTGCAAATGAAAAGAAAAGAAATAGCAGGCTCGCTATATGTCACCGAGCAGAACGTGGTCGCTTGTTACCTTGCAGGATTTAAAGTCGGTTAGACTAAGGTAGAGATGAGAAAATCAATTCAGAATCCATCTCCAATTTCCCAAAAATATTAATTTTTTAAACTTTTTTTTTTTTTTGAGGGGAAGGGGGACAGGACAAAATATGAGTCATAGGCAGAGTCAGACTGGGGTGCCTAGGGCTCACTATTAAAATTCGTTCCGGGGGGGCCCCTGTACAGCAACATGCAAATACTACCTGTCCATACAGGGGCAGGCAGCAATAAGATACTCAAGAGGATTGATTATGGGGGTCCTACAACTTTGAAAGGGGAAAGATGATCCTGGTTGGCCTGCCTCTGTACCTAGAAATCATCTTAGGCCTTGTTCATAGCTTTGTTAGGAGATATGGAAGGCTGTTCCGGCACAGAGCAGCCTACCGGCGCCTCTGCTTCACCACTGGATCCCCATTCACTGCAATGAGGTCCGAAAGAGATCCGGCCACTTTCCAGCATAAGTGCCAGGTTTTGGTCGGGCAAAAAACATTGCATGCTTTAATTTTTTTTGTCCGTCTAACAGCTAGCATATGGGCTGGATCAGGCAGCCGGATCTCCTCGACAGAAATGTGAACGGAGCCTTAGTCACCTGATAGTGTCTATAATAATAAACTGGGTAGATTGTTAAATAATCTACCCAGTTTTTATATGGATATAGGCTGGTTGAGATGCTGTGTTGTGAGCCCACCTATGTCAGGGGCCCACCAGGGTATTCTCCTGTTCCACTGTGGGCTAGGCCGAGCCAGGTCTTAGGAGACTTGAGTGTTATATACAAATTTCCATGGAAAATGGAGCATATGTGATTCAGGTAGAATTGATTTTGATCCAAATCAAATTTTGTAAAAAACTTTGCAAATCAGAGACGAAATGAAGTTCACTCATAAACTAAGATAATGGTGGTTACGTTGATTCTCCTGGATCAAACTGTAAAAACATTTTTAAAAAAATCACCATACATACACAAAAATGTACAACAAAAAAAAAAAAAAAATAACATGTACAACATGGATACAGACACTGGGGGCCACTTACATGCCGGTCTTTGGAAAACCAGATTGGCGGAAGCTCTTACCAATGTATTAAGGGGTGCACGCCTCTTAATAAATGTGTTGGATCTTCTGCTGTCTGTTTGCAGACTTGATGTCTTTACAACCCTCTAAGCAAATAAAAATGGGATCCCTGAAGAAATTCACAGCTTTAGGCCTCATGCACACGACCGTTGTGTTCCGTTCCGCAAAATGGGGTTCCGTTGTTCCGTGATCCGTTTATGTTTCCATGTGACTTCCTTTATTTTTGGAGGACCACCAGACATAAAGGAAAGTAAAAAAAAGTCTAAGACAGGTTTTTCATGCAAATGATAGGAAAAAAAAAACGGACGCGGACTACAATCTTGTGTGCCTCCGCGTTTTTTTTGCGGTCCCATTGACTTGAATGGGTCCGCGAACAGTTTTCCGCGAAAATAATAGGACAGGTTATATTTTTTGGACGGACTGGAACCACAGATCACGGACGCGGATGGCAAACGGTGCATTAGCCGAGTTTTCAACGGACCCATTGAAAGTCAATGGGTCCGCAGAAAATCACGAAAAACGGCACAACGGACACGGAATAAAACAACGGTCGTGTGCATGAGGCCTTAGTGAGTGAAAAATGGATGCTCATTGAAATTTCAAGAATCATTCCGTTTCGTTCCTAGCACCCCAGAATATAGACATAATACTGTAGAACATGTTCTTCTATTACAGCCTATGTGCACACTTCAGAGTCATCTGATCATGGTCTTGAGCAGGGATGGACAGATTGTATGTGCAACCTAACCCTGAAGGGGGCTCACCATCAATCTACTTTTAGGGTGGCAGTGGGGCACCAATACCTGCATGTATAGGATTTGGCCAGAGCATTCTGCGGCTTACAATTACTTTAAGGCATTGGAGCCTTAAAGGGCTTCTGTCACCTCCCAAACACCAATTTTCAGTTTTTGACTTAATATATTTGCTAATGTTTACAGATTCAATATATACCCCTCTTACCTCAGGCTGTGGTGTAATTTCAGTAAAAAAAAATAAAATCGGACTTTAGTGATATGTAAATTTCTTCACTACCAGCAAGTTGGGCGGACTTGCTGGTAGCCGCCGCATCCTCTGTCTGAAAAAGAAAAACCCTCCTCCACTTGATTGACAGGGACAGCGAGCGCTCTCATCCTCCAGCTGGCCCTGCCTGCAGCTCAAATCCAGCGCCTGCGCCGTACCAGTCATTCGGCGCAGGCGCTCTGAGAGGGGGACGCTCGCTTGGCTGCTCCTTCCTCAGTGCGCCTGCGCCGATGACATCAGCCCTACACCCGGAAGAGAAGTCCGATTTTTACTGAAATTACACTACAGCCTGAGGTAAGAGGGGTATATATCGAATCTGTAAACATTAGCAAATATATTAAGTCAAAAACTGAAAATTGGTGTTTGGGGGGGGGGGGGGTGACAGAAGCCCTTTAAAACAAAGGACATAGGAAATTGGTAAGAATAAGAGGCGTGGTTAGTAGAGATGAGCGAATCGGAGTTGACGAAGTGGAATTTGATCCAAATTTCAGGAAAAATTCGATTTGCACCCATTCCGAATTTCCTCACTCTGTGGTAACGAATCAAATTTTTCCTAAAATGGCTGCTGCACGTGTGAGGACATGGAGCAAGGAACTCTGAGAACGAGGGATCACCCATAATCCCATGCATGCAGCCAATCAGCAGCCAACCAGCCCTGTGATATCACAGCCCTATAAATAGCCTCAGCCATCTTGGATTCTGCCATTTTCCAGTGTACTTAGTGCAGGGGGAGACATCAGTAGGCGTGAGGGACAGTGTGAGGAAAGGCTTCATTGTCCTAAAAAATAACGATTTACAAGTTCAGGGAAAGATTATTCAAGGTGTAGGGAAAGGATAGGGAGAAATCATTCCACAGCATTTATGTAGAACAGGGTTCAGTAGAGGAGTTTTCAGCCTGGATAATGGGAACAATCCTATTACACCTTGCTGCACTGACTGCGGATCCAAATTGCCATTATACAGCTCTGTAATTCCAGCAAACCGTTCTTATTAGAGTGCAAGTGCTGTTTGATACAGCCATTAACAGGGTTTATTACAAGGAAATATTTCTACGTCTTATTTGCCCTAGTGCAGTGCAGTTATATGTTCTAAAGCATTTTTGGGCTTGTATTAGTGGGGGAAATAAAGGGCTTATTAGCCGTTGTGTGGTGAAGTGCGAAAATGACAGCCCTTTTTGTTGTGTATTAGTGGCACAAAAAAATATATATTTGCCATTCAGTGGTGCAGTTATATGTTCTAAAGCCCTTTTTGTCATGTATTAGTGGCAAAAGAAAAATATATTTGCCGTTCAGCTGTGCAGTTATATGTTCTAAAGCCTTTTATGGAGTGTATAAGTTGAAAAAAGAAAAATATATTTGCCGTTCATCGGTGCAGTTATATGTTCTAAAGCCCTTTTTTGCGTGTATTAGTGGCACAAAAAAAGAATTTGCCATTGTGTGGTGAAGTGAGAAAATTACAGCCCTTTTTGGCGTGTATTAGTGGGGGGAAAAAGGGGCTCATTAGCCGTTGTGTGGTGAAGTGAGAAAATTATAGTTTTTTTGGGGTGTTTTAATTTCCTTTTTATTTATTTATTTGATCTAACAGTATGTCAGACAGAAAAGGGCCAGGCCCTGCACAGGGGATTGGCAGAGGCCTAAATATTTCTGGCGCAGGCACAGGTCGCAGCAGAGTAAGAGGGCATGGCAGCAGGAGTCGCAGCGAGAGGCCTGAGCTCTCGGTGTCTTCTAGCGGTCGTGTCTTGACCAGCAACTCAGCGGTTCTTGAATTGTCATCCACTTCATCCCAAGTGACATAAGACACCCCCAGCCAAGAGTCGGTGGGTTCGTCAGACACAACCCTTAGTTGGCATGGCCCGGAAGAAGGCCCTGTGCCCTCACCTGTCCTCAACCTGCCTCTGTCATTTTTTGTTCCCTCAGCCAGAGAAGTATTGTATGCTGTGGGCTCAGCCCCACTATACAGTGAGGACGAGCTACTAGAGGACAGTCAGCAGCTACTGGCCAGCCAAGATGTGGAGGAGACGACATCCGCCGCTTCCTCCGCTAGGCGGGCAGGTAGTGATGAG